>NC_056746.1:409471218-409581218 GCF_019279795.1 Protopterus annectens
TTTGGGGTCTTTCCAGTTGCTGCAGGTGTCTGGTAAGGTACATCCCAAAAGGGGCATTGTACTCAATTATGGGCCTGATGAGGGATGAGTAAAGAGGCATGATGACCTCCCCTGATCTAGATGTGAATCCCTTCATGATTAGGTGGGCTATATAAAATGTTTTTCTAACCAGTTTGGCCACGTGGTTGTCAAATGAGAGACTGCTATCAACTTGGGTCCCCAGGTCCCTAATTACTTCTTCTGTACTTAATGGATTACCACCTATGTGGTAATTTGTGGGCCATTTGTTTTTGCCAAAGGGGATGACTATACACTTTTTGACATTTAGCTTGAGGCCATGGCTCTGGCACCAGTTGTCTGTTTCTATGAGGCCCTTTTGGAGGATGCTTGTGTCGGCAGGAGAGTTGATTATGGCACCCAGTTTGCAGTCATCTGCGAACTTGGTCAGCCACAGTCCGTCCATGTTGGCCTGTACCTCCGAGAAATATATACCGAACAAGAGAGGTCCCAGGACTGAGCCTTGTGGGACACCACTTGTAACTGGTTTGGAGTCTGACATGGCTCCAGCAATTTTAACCATGTGGGTTCTGTCCTTGAGCCAGTTTGCAACCCATCCAGTGACATAGGGGTTTATATTTAATCTGGTGAGCTTATCTATAATGCCCGAGTGTGGTATTGTATCGAAGGCTTTTGTGAGGTCCAGGTAGTCTGTGTGGACCACCATCCCCTCATCAATGGCCTTGGTGACTGTTTCAAAGAAATCAACCAGGTTTAAGAGGCAGGATCTGCCCTTAACAAAGCCAAACTGGGTAGGATCCAGTGTCTGTAGGTCCCCAATATCTTTATTTATGAGGTCCATGATGATCCTTTCCATAGCTTTGCAGACCAAGCTAGTCAGGCTTATGGGACGATAGTTTCCAGGATCCGTTGAGGCACCACCTTTGTGGAGAGGGACCACTGTTGCTGTACGCCACTCTTTGGGTACATATCCTGTAGTAAGGCTGAGATTGAACAATAGTTTTATGTTTGGGTTTAGCTCTTCTTGGAGTCCATGTAGGATGCAGCCCGGGACGCCGTCTGGTCCCATTGATGCTGTGTTTTTTGCTTTGGAGAGGGCGGCTCTTACCTGAGAATCTGAGATGTCAGGGGGGGGCAGCACTCTGCTGGGATAGATATTTGCCCTTTTGGTGGGGAGGGGGGTGGAGAAGTTTGCGCTGAATCTGTCAGCTAGGATGTTGGCAATGTCTGTGGGTTTGGTGTATTTTTTGTCATTTTGGACTAATTCTGAGCATATCTGGGAATTCCCACCCAGGTTCCTAACATAACTAAAGAAAGCCTTGTGGTTATCCTTAGTGTCCTGTGCAATTTTTCTCTCGAAGCTGGCCTTGGACGATTTTATGAGTGCCCGTAGTTTTTGGTTAATACTGATCAGAGATGCCTTCCCTTTTTGGGATTTTGCTCTATCATTTAGTAGCTTCCTCCTTCTATTGTATAGTTTGTTTATGGCTGGGGTCCACCAGACAGGACGTCTGCCTTTGGAGGATTGGGTCTTGGTTTTATTTGGGATTGCATGATCCATGCATTCCTGAAGGTGTTCATAGAATGCATTTATAAAGGCTTTTGCGGTCTGGGCCATATTTTCCACAGGCCCAGGGGCTTTGAAGAATTCCACCTTGGTTTTGAGGAGTGTGAAATTTGATTTAGAGAAGTTTTTCACTGTGGTTTTCTGGGCAGGAGGTGGGGTCGGGATATGAATATCCAGTGAGATTTGTTTATGGTCTGATCTTACCAGTGAGGGATACACTTTTGGTCTGGAGCATAGAGTCCCATGTTGATGATGATCAGGTCCAGTATGTTTTCCCCTCTTGTGGGAGTGGTAACAAGTTGTTCCATAGCATTTGAGTTTATAAATTCTAGGAACCTTTGGGCTAGGGTGTTGGAGCTAGAGTAATGCTCCCAGTCTATGTTTGGGTAGTTGAAGTCGCCCAATATAATGGTGTTTGGCGAGACCTTCATATTTTCCAGTGTTCTCAGGAAAGCCTAGTGGGGTTCCTGGGTTTGGGAGGGTGGTCTGTAGCAGGCTATAAACTGGAAGGCATTTTTACCCACTGTTAGTTGCACATGGATAGTCCCTGATGCTTCATGCTGTGCCACCAACCTGGAGGTGTGGGTATCTTTGACGAATATTGATACTCCCCCTCCTTTTGTGGTTCAGTCCAAGTTTTAGGGCCGAAAAGCATGGTATGAGGGATAACCTGGTAGTGCTGGGGTGCTCTCGGGAGCCTTGAACCAGGTTTCTGTTGCAGCACAGATATCGATGTTCTCCATGCTAAGGAGAGTTTCGAGTGCATGCATCTTGAGGTTTAGACTTCTGGCGTTGAGTAGCATTACTCTTAGTTTCTTATCCCTTGTGGTACCTATGGAGGTGGGTTTGTCTTTTGAGCCTTGCCTAAAAAAGGCACTATGGGGGTAGCAAGAGACTTTGCCAATATCCGAAAGCCCAGGGGTGACATATGCAAGCCGTCCCTAGCAAAGCATCGTGGCTTGTCGAGCATGTCATCCCAGGCTGACAAGTATTGGATCCCCTTTGAATGACACCAATACTTAAGCCAATTGTTGAAATTGATCATCTTGTCTTCATATTGTGGCATCATTCTTGGAGAGGGTAAGATGCTACTCAAGATCAGGGTCATACCGGCCTGGGCCACATGCTCAGAGAGCTCCTTTATGTCTCTTTTCATGCAGTCCAGGGAGGTACGTCTCAGGTCATTCACACCAGCATGGACATTGACTGAGTCATATTTGTACTTGCCTTGGAGTGACCTGAGTGCTTGTGTTATGTGGCGGATCCTAGCGCCCGACAGGCAGCTCACCATGACCTTCTCCTTGTTCAGCCTGGTGAGCGGGACGTCAGTGTGCCTGACGATAGAGTCACCTATTACAAGTGTATCAGGTGTGTTGTTTAGCCTTAAGGGCTGTGACTGTTCGGCATGCTGGCTTTGTGAGCTATGTGTTGCACGTGTTTTGTTTTGGGGTAGCGGTTGCTTGGGTGTCTGCTTTGGAGGTCTCTGCTGCTTAGGCAGATTTTTATTTAGAGCCTCAGTATGTTTTGTGTGTTTATGTGTTTGGTTTGCTGTCGTGGTAGGTCTATGTGACACTGGAATTGTAGTGAGTGTGGTTTCCTTCTCCTCCTGACTGGTTACGCCAGTACTGAGTTGAGAGAGCTTAGCCTCCAGTTTGGCTATATGGATGCATCTCTCACATGTGTTGGAATTTATTAGGAGGAGGAGAGGGTTGTCTGTGTACATGAGGCAGTTGTAACATTGCCTCAAGATTCCCAGATTCACCATCTGGACCGGAGAGGAGATTGACAACTGACCTTTGGACATGCTAGAATAGTATTGGGAATTCCTTTATAATTGAAAAAAAAGGGCCATTGGGGAACAAGGTACTCAAGGGGAGTTTGTGAGGGTGTAGTGCTTTTAATCTTTTAGTACTGACTTATATAATTGCTTTAGTGAGCAAGTGCCAGGTAACTTAAATGCAATGTGTTACAGGTAACTTAAATGCAAAAACGACAAACAGTAACTTTCTTTTAAGTGAAACAAGGAAATAAGTACAGTAAGCAGTGCAGATATCACTAGGGATTCACAGAAGCACTGAAAAGCCACGTTTTAGGTGGTATTATCGTTTCAGGGAAATAACAAGCAAACAAACAACAAGCATACAAACAAAGCTAGATTCAGCAGGCCTGGATCTAGTCTATGCTACAGCAAACAAGGTGTACCAATTTCAGTGAGAAACAGTTGAAATATGCAGGCACTATAAGCCTTTAACCAGAAATTCCCAACTCAGAAGGGCAGAGTCCAGCCTCTCCTCCCACAAGAGTGCAGACCACGAACCTTCTTAATGTAAAATAACTGACCTGAAGCCCAAGTGCCTAAACCAAAACTAATACACTTTTAGAATAACAGACACTGAGCCCTCAATCAGCAGTTCCCAACTTAGAAGGATGTAAGCTACCTGTCCTGCCACCACAGTGCAGGCCACAAACCTTCCTAATGTAAAACAACTGGTCTGAAGACCAAGTGCTTAATCCAAAAGACTTAGAATGATAGCTACACTTTAATCAAGTTACTACCAAGCAGTAGTAAATACAATTGAATACTTTAAAGAATGCCTGGATTAGTGCTCAAGTTATACAAACAAAGCTAGATTCAGCAGGCCTGGATCTAGTCTATGCTACAGCAAACAAGGTGTACCAATTTCAGTAAGAAACAGTTCAAATATGCAGGCACTATAAGCCTTTAACCAGAAATTCCCAGCTCAGAAGGGCAGAGTCCAGCCTCTCCTCCCACAAGAGTGCAGACCACAAACCCTTTTAATGTAAAATAACTGGCCTCAAGTCCAAGTGCTTAAACCAGAATTAATACACTTTTAGTATAACAGACACTGAGCCCTCAATCAGCAGTTCCCAACTTAGAAGGATGTAAGCTACCTGTTCTGCCACTACAGTGCAGACCACAAACCTTCTTAATGTAAAACAACTGGTCCGAAGCCCAAGTGCTTAAATTAAAAGGCTTAAAATGAGTTACACCAAGCAGTAATAAATACAATTGAGTACTTTTAAGATGATGCATAAGCAAAATAAAGTAGGAAGAAACACAAATACAGTAAAAGCAGAATTTTTTTTTTTCAGAAAAGTAGCAAAAACAGTAGTAAAAACAATTCACATGCAGTGTAAGCTGGCACACTTGAGTATTAGCAATATTAGTCCACACACAGTTTGAAAAAATGTAATTAAATTAAAAAGGACTAAAAGCAAGTGCAGAAAGGGTTTATTAGGTAGAATGCGGTAAAGAGATGGGACTGTGGGAGTGTCCTAGATCAAATCTACAGTGGGGCGGGCACTGCAAAAGCCACCAAATTTAAACTACTAATAATATATTGTGATGTAACAGCTATGCTTCTAAACACCATCAGGTCAATAGCTTAGTCACAACCTATGAACCTCAGAATCTATGGTAATGTACATACAACCAGGAACATTATACTGTATTATCATTCTTTTGAAATTTGTCTTCATTGCTGACATACAATCCTGAGATCTAAATCGGATGGGTTGACTTTGGCTGTGCACCCATTTGTTTGTACTAAACAATCCTTCAAGAGATAGTTAGATGTATTAATGACACACATTTAATGTCAGAATTCAAAGCCCTTACAGAAGCACCCACTATAAAGCAGATTAATTATTATGTGAGCAAATATCGAAATGGCTATGTACAATCTACATCATGTGTACAATTATAAGTCCAACAGCTCAAATGGAGGATAATGATGTCATATTAATATAGTCACCTTGTACATCAGACACATAGCTTTAGTATACCTGAGTCAAAAAGATAAACGGCAGGGATGTGACACAATTATCATCACTTGCACAGGGTGTAGTGTGTGTGTGTGTGTGTGTGTGTGTGTGTGTGTGTGTGTGTGTGTGTGTGTGTGTGTGTGTGTGGAGGGGGGAGCAGGAGGCATAGGATGACACAAAAGGCTGGCGAGTGTGTATGTGTGTGTGTGTGTGTGTGTGTGTGTGTGTGTGTGTGTGTATGTTAGTAAGCAAGGGAATCAAGCAAGATGAACCATGTAAATGTTGCGTATGTCTGTAGGTGCCCTCAGTATGACACTGGTGTGTGAGTGTTGGCATAAACACAGCCAAGCTCAGTTTTAGCCCTACATGTCTGTATGTCTGACAGCTGTGAGCCATGCATGGTAGAGCTGACAGTTCATTGTCTCTGACCCCAAACATGAGAACTGCCTCTGCCAGGAGTTGCACTGGCATCTTCATCCCCAAGGTCTGATGCTGTCCTACTTCCTGAAGGTGACCAATGTCTGCTGGATGTGCTCCCTTCAAGGAAATGCCCAGGACCATGACCCCATGGCCTGCTATGTCTGGGTGTGGACAGCACCATCCTGCTGGAACAGTGGATGTACTGCCACTCTGGAAGTGTGACAGGGTATGGCCATGTTGACTCTCAGAAGATGTAGTTACTGAGCTATGCCCATGAGGCTGACACTCCCCTGCCAGCAGATGTTCCATCAGAGACAAAGTGCATTCCATGACAAATACACTGTGCTCCCTCCATTCCAACATGTCATTCAAATGATCCAGGGAATCAACAACACAGTGGAGGCAGTCATGGATGTCAGACTGTGCTACATCTATAACCCTGAGCATTCTCCTGGAGTTCCTTTCTGGACATGCCTGTGCCTCCATGACAGCCCTAAACAGATGTTGAGTGACATGTGATAAGACACCTGCAACAGGCTGGGAGGGACAGCAGGTCTGCTCCAAGCATCCTTATCAATCTGCTTGTGTGAAACCTTGCCAACAGGTTGGCTATGGTCAGTGTCAACAGTCACTGAAACAACAGTAGTAGCCACACTTCCCTGGTCAATGTACTCACCCTCCAACTGTCCAATAGCTATGGTTTCAGAGGACTGGGTATGTGTAGGTATACTGGTTGTGTCTGGTGATAATGAGGGGGTTGCTGGATGTCAGAATCAGCCTCTGCAACCCCCAGCTATATCTTACTTTGGCTACCATCATCATCAGAGTCTGATGAGACACTGACACTATGATACAAGGAATGAAAACAGGAATACATGTATACCTACACTACTGTGCTGCAATATATGTTAAGCAATTTAGACTGTTGTCACTATTACAGACATTCATGCCTCTCAATCTCTTAGGGCAAGGAATGTGGAAAAAGCCATGAATAATGGGTGAACAAAGGCCCAAGAATAAGTATCAGTGTGACACATTGCCCTTACAAACCTAGAATAGTGATATAATAACAGGTATTGCATCGCTATGACATTAATGAGTGGTATGCATTTTTAATGTGAGATATGTGATTATGTTACATCTGCACTCTATAATGACCTGTCAATAGTTTTCAACTCAATCACTATGATCTTAAATATGGGCCAGAGGTATGAGTCACATATCTGGATATTCTGCAAATATCTGTACAGTTGACAAGTATGCGGACAGTACAGCAAGACAAACACAAGCCAGGGATGACTCTTTAGCTGATATGTTTGTATATTCCTACATTACTGACATACATGTATTCTACTTACCAATGGCAATAGGCCTAGATATCTGGATTCCTGATGGCCCTGGAAAGAATTATGGAACAGGTAATGGCAACAGTAACACATTTAACAGTATAACAGGGGGTAATATTTTCAATAATCTATATCTACAGTAACTGAAATGTTAACAACAATGTGGTTGACAACCTATTAAATGACCTAAAAACTGCAGCTATCTTAAATGCTCTCATCAAAAAAGCTAACTGCCGCACATTAAAACTGTAAACACTATTACACAATGACTGCAACAGTATTCTACTGATGAACTAACAAAGTCTAACTGGTAGCTCATCCTGAGATGAAGGAATAGCACCCACATCCAGAACATACTGGCTGATGGACTGCTTTGAACTTTCATGAGTGGCAATATTTGCCAGGAATTCCTCGTTGACAGTGAGTGGTTGTTCTGCTGCAGGCCCACCACTGGTGACCTGATGATTATGTGCTACTTCAGCAGCACGTCTCCTTGCAGCATGAATCATGTCAGTGGCTCTGTATCACACCTGGTCATAGCTACGATTTTGATGACTACCAGCATTTAAAGTTTGGACAAATTCATCCCAAAGAGCACATTGCAACATATTGGCCCGACCCCTAGCCATAAGGATGGTGTGATATTGCTTTAAAACTTCAATGATGAGGTCATTCTCTGCCTCTGAAAAAAGATGGCCTATGCCAAGCAGGCATATTGTTTACTGAAAGACAAAATTAATGATGACACATATAAGTATCACATAACTAGAAATAAACTGTGTACAGATAAGGTAGTACAGTAAAGCTGTCAGTATTCACCACTTGATTACAATGTAAAGATTCCACAGTGGTGAACAAATAACATGGGGGCTACAAAACAAGGACAGTAGCATAACAAACATATCCTTGTGTGTGCCATAGCAGATAGTCACTTATGCTCACACACCCAAAAAACAGTTCATTCTGCATTGACCCATATCAGGGACTCATCCCCCCAAATAAATATTATAATAGGGTAAGGGACAAATGTGCTAAGCAAACAACAGTGTAAATTCAAAAGTGCTCTCAAAGGAACAGTCCATGAAACATGTGTGCATAGTTATCACACAGCATTGGGCATTTCGCCTACTCTACATCCTCTGTACCTCTCAAATGGATGTGAAACAAGGTCATGCCATGAGTACAGTTCAAACAAACATACCTGATGGAGTGCAATATCCCTCTGTCAAAATATACTGTTCCAAAATAAATGTGTCACTGAGTTTGAAACAACTCTCATCCACATTGGTTTGCCTAGCTACACATTTGCCTCTTTATAACAGTGTACAAAAATAATTGATTGCATCTGACCTAGTCTGTGCCTCATAGGTACTACCTGCAGCATGCACAGGTGAATTGCATGCTAACCAACCAATCCCATGAAGCTGCTCAGCAATATATGTAGACACCATGCCCTTTCTTATATGTTCATTGAGGAAATAGTGGAGTACAGACACAATGTAAGCACTGACGGATTGTTAGTAGCAGCTACATTTAACATACATGTGTGTGTGCTACAGGCTGAAGCTGATGCTGCTGCCAATAGCCATAGACAGAGAGGGTGAAGATAGAGGGTGAAGACTTTTCAGGCCAACAACACAGTAGAGGAACTGTCTGACCTCTGGTAGCCTTGAAATAGATAAAGAGCCAAATGCAGGGATCCATCCCAGTGGAATATAAGGTGTGTGTTTAAGTTTGTATGTAAGCCACAGGTATCCACACACACACACACACACACACACACACACACACACACACACACACACACACACACACACACACACAAGAGCACTATCATGAGACATACAGTCCAACCAGTAATGCCATACAACATGTATTTCAGCTACTGCACTGACAGTGCCAGTGCCTACATACCTCTGGCTGAGGGCACCATTACAATCCACTGACATGTCCCTCAATGTTCATAGTATGTGCTATGCTACCCATGTTAATATAGTGAAAGCAGCTGGAGAAGGATCATTAAGGGGACAGGGAACACATCCTTCCGACAATGTCAACGTCACCATAGCCACAGACCAATGGTGACTCAGAGGATAAACCGACAGTAGGTGTGGTTGTAGGCAGACATAGTCATGCCCAGTAAGTCCTTTCATTGACTATGAGACAAGACATATCACACTGACTCACCACCTAGAAACCTAAAACCATCTTCCTATATCACTATACTTCAGCAAATAACAGTTCAACAGTAAGGGTAAACATTGCAGTTTCAGACTTCTCACCCCTCCCTAAATCAGACAACAGGCAGGATCCTAAACATGCAAAGTAACCAGACCTACATGGTCTTGTTCCTGCCATAGCAGGAACACAACCTTTCTCCCCCAACCCAAAAAGAAAAGTCAGTGCTTGTTTGTAATATCCAAACTGGCTTTCCTTATTTGGCAACTGCACACCATATTATCCCTAGTTAATATCATTTGACATTGTAAATGCAGTAATATAGAATGATGTACACTGTATGTCCTCTTAATACCGGACAGATAATTGCTGAATGACCAAGGAACACAGACATGTAAGCCACTGCTGTATATTTGCATTTAAAATTCATAACAGGGTGTGTAATCACTAAGAGTAGTATTTAAAAACAGAAATATTTCACTACATGCGCAAGTAACATTTAATATTGTAATAAAACTGTAAATTCTGTCCAATTTGTTTGTGTGCTGGATGACTGTTGATGCCTGCTACAAAGGTGTATGTGTGGAAACCAGGGATATGGCACCCATCCTGTATTCTGAATGTGCACTGGGTGGTGAATTAGATTCTAGACATATGTAGGCATATTTCCTGTGTAGTACCATAGTGTACTATGTATGTTGTACATTGACTTATGTTTCTGACTGCTATTACTTAATTTTTATTTCTTAATTTTGGAGCACTGCTTATGTGGTGATGTGCTTAGCTCAGCTAGTTTGTGCTCACAGCAACAGTGCACAAACTGTACAACTGGACCTCCCAGGTAGCAGACAGGACCCACACATCTAAAAATAGACCTGGGATGCATTCTGTTAATGTAATTCTGCATGGCACAAACTCCTAAGTGGCATTGTGCTGCTTTTAACAGCATGAATCTCAGGTACTAGATGGTCTTGCAACTTCTCCTGTGGCTGCAGATGTACCATCTATATCCAACAACCACAAGTTAACAGCTCCTGTCACATGTTCAGTTATGTAGCATGTGTATTTCATACAATCACTAGGCAATGTCACATATGTCCTACAATATTCCATTATGTTTTCCACCCTACTTGCTCCCCATTTCTCTACTTTCCTATCTCCCCATTTCTTTTCTGTAAAGCATTACTACTCAATGGTGCGTGTTGCGCAACCATGCGCATCAGTGCTCAAATGCAATAAAGTATGGTGGTCTATTTCAAATGTTGTATATGCACTTGTAAAAGTACCACCTACACTATTATTTCAACTCAACAGCACATATGCAAAGAAAACAATTGAAGGCATTACATGATGCTATTTTCAAACCTGGTACCATTAGACCCAAAATGTGGAGCGTGGTCATGCTTTAATAAGCTAAATCCATGACCACACCCCACAACAGAGTTAATAAAGCAACAGCTGTGTATGTATGTATGTATGTATGAGTACATACCAAATAACAGTTTGTACTGAGTATCCTAGAAAATATTTGCTACTCAAATAACTATATGGCACCGTGAGTTAAATCAGTGATACATTCCTTTGGTTTGAAATACATTGTACTGGCTTCTATTATAGATGTGTTATCATTTTTTGTGTTGTTGCTTGATGTGTAACAGCATGCAAAAATGTATTAGTGAAAATAAATGGGAAGATATAACAGGGAAAGCAGGGTGAAGTTGAAGTGTTCCAATACTTCATCTGTAGAAGGCCATAAATAATTACACATGAAATAGCATGTTTTCCTGCTTACTGAGAGTGTGCACTGTATACATCTTGGTACATTCAAAAAAGGTGTGTCTCACTTAACATCGCACTCACACAGTAAAGCAAGTGCATTGGTATTTGCAGTGCTGAGCCATGCTCATCTTCTTTAAATGTATCCAACAATAACTTACAACCAATGTTATTTCACAGTGATTTCCTTACAGTAACACTTTATTTGCATAACCTGCAGTGTCACAACAGTATAAATAAAGTTTGCATATCCTAGATTAGAACCCCAAACTATCTGGACTGCAGTCTAATATTCTGCACATGTCACCATAAGTTATGTCGCTTGTAGTGCGTATTTTACCATACATAATTAATTAGTTACCATACATAATTAATTAGAAGGTATGCGCGTAGTGCCAGCCCACTTACCAGGCTTGCTGGATGCTCAGTAGTGTTGAGCCATAGCAATTGAATGCATCTGGTTTCTATTTTTGCATGCTAAGCAGTGCACAATATTTTCAAATGTTGCAGAATCCAATAGTGTGCGTTCTCAGTGTCTGTTGTAACTGGAATTGATGGAAAACATCATTATACATTGGTGTTCATCTAAATCAGACATGTCTGGGGTTCAGGCATAGGTTCTGAAATTTTGATCTCAAAGGTGGGGTGTGCAAGAGTCCAAAGTATTTGTTGGACTCCTAATGAATGATTATGGTCCCTGGCTGTTGCCGGGGCACTGTCATGGATCAGATTACAAATCAGATACATGGAATAGTTTGGCCCAGGATCTGTCCAGTGTTACCAGTAACCCCCACACTAGTGAACAGTGTAAGAATCACTATCAAGACCTCAGGATGAGGAAGAGGGATACCCTTGATCATTGGATCAAGGAATGCAGGCATGATGGCACCCCACAGATCTGTAAATATAACTTGCAGGTACTACTTCTAGGAGGTAGCAGCTGCATGTGTTCATTATTGTTCCTAATGTTATTCTGTTGTGTTCTGATTTTCCCACAACTGATGCTGACAGGGCACTGAATGTGTGGACCTATGAAGAAAGAATGAGAAGGATGAGAGATGCATGTGGCATACATGCTTCCAAACAGCACTGTTATTATAGGAGTAAAGAAGTCTTATTGTGGTAAAATCTTGTATCACACTGAGTATGCATTTTTCCATTGTAAAACAAAAGCATGCCTGCATTAGTATGTTACTTAGAACAACAGCCCTGTATTACAGAGTAGACAAGTGTGGTAATTTAGAAAACCACACATCCAGAGTAGACAGTAATCGTTTAAGTTGATATAAATATTGTAATGTATAGTATGACCTATATACCAGGGACAACAAGTACATGTTGCAGATTGTTATCATTATAACATTGAACCTGTATCTATAAAATGTAAAAGGAAGGAGTGCTTGCATTATGCTGTATTACAAAGGAAATGTACAGTATTACAATAAACACTGCTTGTGGGTTCAAATACCATACTCCACATATTTAAAGAAAGCTATTTAGAATACTGTTTTATGATATCCTCAGTAAAAGTACAGTTCTATTACATATTCATATTGATAGCATTAGACGTGCAGACCTCTACAGCTGTGGCTCTTATGGCCTGCAGTCCAATGTAATCAGTATACCTGGATCATTCATATCTGCAGTATTTGCCCTCAAGAATGATTGTTGGATGTGATATGATCTGCACTATAGTGTGTCTGTGTTAGCAAGAGGGTAGTATTCAATGTAGTAAAGTTAGTTACTAGCATTATTTATTATTGTGCATAGAATGTATCAGAATATTGTACATTATCTGTGTGCTTACTAATGTTATTTGTATTCTCACCCCACCTCATCTTGTTTTTTATGTTATTCATATATATACTATTATTATTTGTATTATTATTATATGATGTATATAATCATGTCTTTCATTATCATAATCCTTCTTTCATTACTTATGGTTTGTTTATTATGTATATTTTTTTCTTGTTTTACTGTTAAATACACTTACATTTCAGATAATATTTTCAATTGTGTTTGTAATTCTATTTGTTTTTTATGTATTGCTTTATTATTATATACTTAAATTTTATTTAATGTTATTATGTCCATTATTTTCTGTTATGTTTTATTTTGTTATGGATTTCCCATTGTATTTATATTATTACTACAGCATGGCAGGGTAGGCCAGTTCCACATGGTCTGTCTACACTTCCTTCACTGGCTACAGCACCAAGGCCCAACATGTCTGGGCTGCAGCCTGACAGCACCCATCCTGCTGTCCTTGCCCTACCTGGACCCTCATGTAGTTCTGCTCCACAGTATAGGCCAGTGGCTCCCTCTGGGAGCAGAGGCAGAGGGGGTGCATACATCACCCATGTGGAATTGCCAGATGTGGTACATAGGATTGTCCACCAGACCGTGGGCACACATCTAAGCCACAGCAGCAGCGGGCACACCTAAGCCACAGCAGCCAGTGGCACAGTGATAGGACAGTGCTGACAGTCCAATGGGTGAGGACTTCAGTCACACTATTACCATGCTGGCATCCATGGGACCTCGAACCCACCACCCTCACCCCATTCAAGGTGTTCACCCCCATCTTGTGTACTTCACCGACCTTGTATTGTCTTGTATGCCTTGTCTGTCTGCAAGTGCTTCCTCACCTTCCTAACTTGCCTGGCCCAGACTTGTCTGTCTCTCTTCCCCAACATTCCATTTTCTCCTTAAAAAAAAAAAAAAGGCACCTGTCCCCAAAAAAAATCTCTATTTCGCACATGTGTCTACATAACACATTTAAATAGGTCCAATTGCCTCCACACTGCAATTATGTTGTTGTCACCCCTCTCTGTGATGGTGACAGTCCGAATGTGCCCAGTTGTTACTGCTGAAGAAATGGATAGCTGTGGTTCTTCCCTACACCCTTCCTGCACATTCCTGCCTTCCTTTTACTTTGTTTTCCCCTGCTTGCTCCCCATTTCAACGCTTTCCTATCTTCCCTCATTTCTTTTCTTTAAAGGATCATTGCAACATCACGCTGCATTACTTAAATGCATTGCACATTACTGAGAGTACATCTTGGCCATGTACATGGATACACTCCATGTAGGCTCTACACAGAGCCTACACAGAGTTTATTGAATCCTGGGGTCTCATTTTTTGCATGAATGTCATTGCATTATAGATTTCAATATTTTTAGGTACTGGCCTCACAAAAGTAGCAACTTACACTAGTATAATGGAGAAACTTTTATTTTAAAAAGCAATAAAACATCATCAATCAATTTATATTAGTTTCTAAATGTGATCTAAGTTCTTATATTTCTTATAGCCACTGCAATGAAATCAGTATGCTTCAGCACAAAAAAAAATGATATTAATATAATAGTATATTTTGCAAAGATATACATAAACTAATCTATATTTCTTTGTCAAAATGTCATTATTTGCAGCACCAAAGCACACTACATTAGGGATAAGGGAATATTCCTGATTCCCCACTATAGTGCGATCTCAGAGTTAGTATATTTAAGGTAGTGGGGCTGTGGGGTGTGCAGAAGGGCTTGCCCCCCTGCAAAACTGCCTTTGTAGTGTTTCCTTTTTTGTCTTTATTACTGGTTCAGTGAATCGATATTCACCAAAGTGCACTTTCATTTAAGTGTGCTTTCACGTAACTGGGTTTGCATTTTTCTTTTTTGAAATAAGGACGTTTCAACAAAGAAAAGTAGACTCACATAAACATCATGGAAGGCTACAGTGAAATAATTATCTCAATATTTTAGCTGCTTAAAATGAAAATTTGGCATAGTGTAGTAAGCATTTTTAATGTTTTGTTTGTGCTGTCTGTGTGTGATATATGCCATAATGTATGCATATTCCCATTTAACATATTTTCCCCTAGTTCTTCATGGAACAATATCCATTAAAATGGAATGGATATTCATTTGAAAGACTGTTATAAAATAATTGGACCATATACTTTGGCTTATCTCTATATTTTGCTGAAAACAGACTAGATGATCATACCACTTTGTGAGGCAAGGCTTGCCACATCCATCTGCAAGAACCTTTGCCCCATATTTTCCTCCTACATTTAATGCTGTTTTCTATAAAGCTGCAACTCAAGATAGTGATGGCTGCTTAAATGGTGAAAAGTCATTTCAGTCTCAGTAAGATATATGTCAGTCATATGTGTAGATTCCAGTTCTACTTCTAGTGGCTGAAATTCATGAAAACTGATGTGTGAAATATTGTAGCGTGCAGACCTGGCATTGGATGGTAGTGTGAGAGTCAGGGCTGGTGTTAACATTTTGGGGGCCCCAGCAAGTCTTAAGGTGGGGGTTTCCTGGACATTTCCAACCTGTCACTGCCATTCCTCCTAAGCAAACTTTTAGTTCATGCTGCAGAGATTTGTAGCCTAGTGTGCACAGACTGAACCATAGCTACAATACCCTTACATTATGATAGGCTTCTGTACTGCACTATGTTGGCACATCTCAGAGCAAGACATTCACGGTGACTGGTATTTAGTTGCCACTGGTGCCATCCCAGATGTGACCCTGATTTTTGATTACTATGCTAATCCACTAGTTAAATCCCTTCTTCTTTAAGTAAGAAAAGTCAGGGGGGGAGCTTTTCTAGAGTCTACAGAGTGGAATATTTCTACTTACTGTACTAGTCTACTATTTATGTGAGGTAATTAGCATAGCCTTCTATATTAGGTGTAATTTAGCAATATATCAGCTTCCTGTTAGGAAAATGTTGCATTTATTACCAACGGACATGCTAGATACTTTGAAATTAAGCAGTGGGGAATTTAGCTCAAGAAACTGGAAATAGAAAGAAGAGAAATACATGTATACACAGTCATCTCTGGTCAGAAATTGCAGTGGGATCTCCAAATAAATATCTTTTGTAGCAGCACAGTTGCAGGTAGACTGTCACTTGTAGTAAAACACAGTCATGTTTTACAACATAAGAAAAATAAAGGTGGTACCAATGTGAATTATAAAGAGCTTTGCTGGACACGGAAATAAGGAGATCGATAAGGAAACGCTAACGGTATCTCCAAAGGCACTGCTCACTATTTATTTTGGCATACAAAAGTCTCTCAGAGTAATGAAATATGAAGGACTATCATCAGACGTTGGTTCCTTGTGCAGGGTGCTAGCTTATGCGCCAGTGATTCACAGGTAGTACATATATCACTTTCTTTCTCCCCAATTAAGATGATGCCTGGGCTTGACTGTGGTTCAGCTTTGTATTTAAATGCAGGTTTAATTGTACAAGAAAAGAGTACCTTATCTCGTGGGCTCAGTGAATGTCACTTCAATTCCACTGCTATTTCTTTACTTATAGTTGCTTGGTTTATCAACATTTATTAAGACAAATTGTTTAATTACACTTTACTTCCATTCTTCACTTGTCCAAGATCTAGCAATTTTAATAAAAAAAATACTTTAACATGCTTCTTACTTAATCACTGTTTTTGGCTTGCAGTCTTTTGTGCTAACGTGCTTTTTTGTAAAGTTTATCTGTTCCTCATTTTAGGTTAGGTACTTTATTGATTTTAATTATTTTACCCATTGTTAACTTATTTTTTAATTTTCATTTCTCCTTGGTTTTGTGACCATGCAGTTTGTAACGTGGGGATATTTTGCCCTTACAAAAAATGCTTAATTTTTAACTTTTTCAACCAGATGTAGTTATGAAATATTGGGTTTGTCATGTTATAGCTTTGCTGGCTGTTAGTCAAAGAAACATAGTGGAACCAATCTGAGCATACCCTGGAGTAATGGAGCTTGTCAGTTGGTCCCAAAAGTGCAGCTAGGGTGGGGCAAAGTGGCAACTGCCACAGACACAAGTTGACAAAGGAGACAATCAGCAGATCTGTTTTTTTTTTTCAATCTCTTTAAGTAAACACTAGGGCAGACAGTAGAGTGGGCTGGGGTTAGGACATAGCATGCTCCTCCTTAGGAGGGAAGAAGCTTGCAAGATTGGAGAATGAACATATTTTTTGCTCTCACAGAAGATGAGGATATGGGGCATTAGAAGAGTGCCATATTGGAGAATTTTTTGCTCCACTTAGTATTGAGATCAGGAAGAGGCACCAGGTGCCAAATGAGGCAGTTATGGGTTTGCTTAGTCTCATCACTTGATCATTTGATTTCTGGTATACTGACCCTGGGTATTGTGAAATGTAGAAGACTTGATCTGATCACCTGGGACATTCCTGGCCTTATTTTGCTTGGCAACTTTCACAACTGTGGTGTGATATACCAGATGAGTTGATGGGGGTTGCATCTAGGTCATAACCTTCTGGCTTGACATAATGATGCAAAGATGTATATCATTGGATTCACCTGCTCCCATATGAATTATGGGTTGACTCTGAGGTCAGTTAGCTCAGGAGGACAATCTGAGTGCCATAAGTCCAATTTGTTTGTGGACAGACTTTATAACTACTTTTCAGTATACTAGACCGAGATCTCCTAGAATAAGTCTGAGCACCTGTCCAGGGACATCTCTGCAGTGGTAAACTGATCACATGCACTCTTGTGGATAGTAAAGTAGCTGTACAATTTAGCCTGTCTCATGACCCAGAAGGCTTGATCTAGTAAAGAATGTTAATTAGCTGTTTGATATTTTGCCACCAACTTACCAGGATCAGAATAAGGACCCCCACAATATATTTATTAAGGTCACATCAGCATCCTTGAGAGTCATGAGCATCTTTTGTTTACTGTGAGTTTTGTACACCTGATCATGAGCATTTTATCTTCACTATTTCCAGTATACTTATACTACTACTTATGAACTGGATCCATGAAACATCAAGCTTGTTCTTACCTGTCTGCAGGTATGGTGTGCAATCCTAAACCAGATTATCCTCACCTTTCTTGAAGACAGAGACTTTTCAACTCAGCTCCTTCTTTGATTCAGTTTTCAAAAAGGCGACATTAGATCATTATGATGTTGACAACTACTGATCCCTCTCATACCTTCCTTATCTTGGCAAGGTTCTTGAGAAAGTAGTGTGCTTACAACTGCAGTCTTATGTTAGTGGTACCAACATCATCAATTACACTTTATATTTTGTTTTTTATGCGAGGTGTAGTACTGAGATGGCCCTTATTATTAAGTTTAATAATCTTCGTATGATGAGAGATCAACATCAAAATGTGGCAAGTGATCCATGTCAATGTGCCTGATAATTAGCACAGATGATGAAGACTATGAGCCACTCTTGAACTGTGGCCTGTTGATCAGGGTTTGATTCCCTCACCCTCCATCTGCCTACTCTGTGACTTTGATTGAACAAGTCACTTAACCACACAGTGTTCCTGGTCATCAGTGAAAAGGGATACTTGTGCCCAGCAGGATTACCTGGTTATCAGACAAACAAACAAATACACTGTTCTGGTCTTTCTTAATCTATTGTCAGCATTTGACACAGTGTAACATATTACCTTACTTAATTGATTAATACATTACTGTAGCCTTACTAGTATAGTCTTGGAGTGTTTTTCCTCTTAATTCTCCTGGTGATTGCAGTGACCAGCCTTAGGGATTAACCCCTGTATTCTTTACTGTCTTGATTGTGATGTTCCACAGGGTTCTGTACTTGACCTTCTTCTGTTCCCTGTGTACATGTTCCTTGGGGTGAGTTATTTGATTGAGTGGTTTACAATATCAATGCTATACTGATGGCATGTAATCCCTCTCAGGAGTCTGTCAACTGTTAATCATTTTGTATAGAATGTGAAATGCACCTACATATGGGCGGTCAAGAGTCAGCTTTAACTCAGTACCTTCAAGATTTAGAGATAGCTGCCATATTTCTTGCTGATTAGGGATTCTTTAGTGCTGCTTTTATCTCCATGGAGACAAAGTGAAATTCATGCCTGAGGTACATGATGTGGTCTGATGATAAGTTGATGCTGAAGAACCAGAGTCTAGCTCTTGTCAGATCATGTGTTTCCCAACACTGTCCTCATTAAGAACCTCATTCTTTCCTCGGATCACCCTCCTGTGGTGAACACACTTTACTTTCCTTACCTGGATTACTATAATAATGTATACCTGGCATACCTCTCAACCTCTTAGAACAAAAAATCTGGACAAAGCCTAAAATGATGAGGGGATAAACAGGGAAATATTTTAAATATTGCTCTTACAAACTTAGAAAGTTGATAGGATAATAAGTTTTGCATTAGCATGAATTTTCTGAAGGATGTGGAGTCTTAAACTCCACATCCTTCAGAAAATTCATGCTAATGCAAAGCCTATTATCCTATCAACTTTCTAAGTTTGTAAGAAGGATGTGGAGTCTTAAACGTACTGTGGTGGTGGTGCTGCGGTAGCGTTTTCGCCTCACAGTAAAACGTCCTGTTTGATTCTTAGCTAGAGCGTTTTCTGTGTGGAGACATGCGTGAATGGGCTTACCTTCATTGAAGGTTGTGCGTCAGCGCCAGCAACGTGGCAAGTAAAAATCTACTGCCAATCATTAGCAGATTATTAGATTATTATTAATTATTAGAGTTCCGCTGTCGCGACCCCTAACCAGGAAAAGCCGAAAGACACAAGATGTGGAGCCTTAAACAAGTTAAACTTAAATGTTTGTCATTATTTCATTAGTCCAATCCTTGGCTATTTGCCAGAAAAGGACAGACACTACGGGGAACACAATGAAAATATGAGGCAGAAATCTGGACATTCTGCAAAAACCTGTACAGTTGAAAGGTATGAACCTGGAATTTCCAGATTTAGAGCTTAGTTACCTGTAGCTTATGTAAAATTCTGCAGCCTGGCTACTTACTCTGGTATTACACTGGTGCTGTGGCGATTACACTAACTTCCAGTCAGGCAACAACCATATTTATCTAGCTCTGTATAACTTGCTTTCCCCACATCTGCAGGATCGTTTGACCAGTTACTCCTCAGTAGTTTTATTTTTTCCAAACGCCTTTATTGAATTATCACTTGCGACATATTACAAGCAATCATACTGTAATTAATGCAACAGACATTTTAATTCACATGTATTGCTATATATCATATAACCTAAGCAACATTACATAAATTAATCAGGTCCTGCCTTTTTTGTTAAACAAGAAACATCTTTATTAAACCATCACTTACTACATAGACAATCATACATTTATACAAATGAAACTAAACTACACCAACACAATCCTAGTTGCAAGCATTTTACTTCACAAACCATACTGACACACTCCCAGTTGCAAACATTATACATCACTTATAATCTACCCAATCTTTTTCAGACAAACATTACATGGCTCATTAAGTCCTGCCACCTTTTAAACATCATTCCTCCCTTGTATGTTTTGTTCCCATAATTCCCATTTTTCCTATCTACTTTGCTCCTACCCTTTTCTAAAGATCTCGATTCCAGTTGTTTTATCTCTGTTACTATATTCACTACTTCTAGTATAGTTAGTTTAGATTTGGATTTCCATTTTCTAGTAATTGCTTTTTTGGTAGCTACCACTGTTAGACACAGCAAGCCCTTACCGTGCCTAGGTAATTGTGATTTTTCATCATAGCTCAACAAAATCATCTCCCTTGTCAGATCAATCTGCCCACCCAGCATCTCCGACAGTGCATCCCACAGGGAATCCTTGAAGTCCACCAGTTCACTTCACTCCCAGGAAATATGTTGCCAATTATCTCTTTTTTCCCCATTATATCTCCAACATTTGCTGTCTGCCTGAAGAAAAATTCTCTGGAGTCTACTTGGGGTATAGAAATATCTATGTAAACATTTCCAGGCAAAAATCCTAAATCTTCTAGATTTTGTTGCATATTTGGGAGACATACATATATCCCCCCATTGTTTCTTTGTGAATTGCTTATTTAATCTCTCTTCCCAATCCTTTCTAACCTCCTCTGATTGATGCTTATAATTATCTTGCAATATTTATATGCTCTACTAATTATTCCTTTTTCAATGGCAGCTTGTGTTCTAGATTCTACTAAAATCTCTACCAGTGCTGGTCTTTCGATTAGGACCCCCTATTTCTTCCTCTTTGCCTATACTTTGATATCAATCCCTGATAGGGAAGGCAATATCTAACCTGCAGTCCAAAATAAAGTCTTGGCATCTTCCCATTCTATCATCCTTCCCTCTCTAGTTATTTGCTCCCCATGCCTTGATTATTTGTCAGTGTTCTCCATGGTTTTCTGAAATCCTCCAGAGTTTATACATTTAATCATCATGACCATATCTCTGGAACTTATGACCTGGCTGGCTGATAAGAGTCTCTAAGAGCAGGTGGCTTCAAATACTCCCCAAAGTCCTAACTATTTGAATTAATCTTAGGTATTCTGATCAGTGGGCTTGAATTTGCAGGTGTTGCTAGACTAATGTTTTTGTTTACTAAATAATAACTTATGCGTTGATGTTTACATACTACTTGTGGGTCAAAACTTAAAGCTGAAGTGAAAGGATCGCAATAAGTCTGCATACCACAGTAGCTAAGGAACTAGACTGGTGGGCTAAAATTTATGAATAAAATGTAGTGTGTGTGTGTGTGTGTGTGTGTGTGTGTGTGTGTGTGTGTGTGTGTGTGTGTGTGTGTGTGTGTGTGTGTGTGTGTGTGTGTGTGTGTGTGTGTGTGTGTTTATGTATTGTATGATTTTTTAAAGGTTTAGTGTCACTGTCAAACTGTATCAGATGTACTGACACTTAAAATAAATTATGTAGCCTGTCATAAGTAAGGAACATTAATGTTTTATGGCAAAACTGTTGATAAGGAACTATTATTATCTATTAGGTGATTTATTTATGTGTAATGCTCTATGTGTGAAGTCACAGCCATAGCAAAGGTCATGTAAAGGGGCAGTTACCATGGAGCAAGCTGTTAGGGGACAACATATTTACAGTTGAAGAGCAAATAGCTGGTCTCTGCAAGCAGTATCAGTGATCATTTAAGCATAAATGCCAGTTGGTACTTGAGTAAAGACTTGTAGCAAGAAGGTAATAAAGCTCTTTGCTATAATTATCAAATTATTTGACATAAATTAACTGTAAGCTATTATGTAGATACAAAACACCTGTGCCAAGCCTGAATGTAGCAAGGAACTGCTATTGCTCTTTGTTACAATTTATGAAATATATTGATAAGACAAGCCATTATAGCTGCACTTACTGCATATCTCATTGCTTAGCCTGCCATATTTTTCTTTTTTGTTTTTTTTATCAACTTTTTTTAAGGTCCTCTACTTCAAACTTGAGGGCAAATTGCCCAGGCACCAACCCACCTTGCTGTAGCTCTGTGTAGCATAAATGTGCTAGTCTGTGTTTATAGTTTATGCTTGTGGTTTGAGAGTGTGTGTGTGTGTTTGTATACAGTGGATATAAAAAATTTACACACTCCTGTTAAAATCTTAGGTTTTTGTGATATAAAAAAATGAGACCATAATAAATCATTTCAAAACATTTCCCACCTTTAATGTGACCTATAACCTATACAATTCAATTGAAAAACAAACAGATATGTTAGGGGGAAAAATATAAAAAATAAAAAACATACAATAAGCTGGTTGCATAAGTGTGCACACCCTTAAACTAATACTTTGTTGAAGCACCTTTTGATTTAATTACAGCATTCAGTCTTCTTGGGTACACACCTGCCATCATTTAAAGAGACTGATTAAACCCCGATAAAGTTCAGCTGTCTTAGTAGGATTCTCCTGACATTTACTCAGTTGCCTGCTACAGCAAAACTATGGTTTGCAGAGAGCTTACAAAGCATCAACGGGATCTCATTGTTGAAAGGTATCAGTCAGGAGAAGGGTACAAAAAAATTTCCACAGCATTGGATGTACTATGGAACAAAGTGAAGACAGTCATCAAAAAGTAGAGAAAATATGGGACAACAGTGATGTTGCAAAGAACTTTATGTCCCTCCAAAACTGATGAAAAGACAAGACAAAAACTGGTCAGGCAGGCTTTCAAGAGACCTACAGCAATACTGAAGGAGGTTCACGAATTTCTGGCAAGTACTGGTTGTGTACTACACGTGACAACAATCTCTCGTATTCTCCATATGTCTGGGCTATGGGGTAGGGTTGCAAGGCGGAAGCCTTTTCTTACACAGAAAAACATCCAGGCCCAGCTAAAATTTTCAACAGAATACATCGTCTCCTAAAAGCATGTGGAAAAATGTGTTATTGCCTGATGAGACCAAGGCTGAACTTTATGGCCACAATTCCAAAAGGTACGTTTGGAGCAAAAATAACACCACATCACCAAAGGAATACCATGCCCACTGTGAAGCATGGTGGTGGCAGTATCAAGCTTTAGGATTGCTTTTCTTCAGCTGGAACTGGGGCTTTAGTTAAGGTGGAAGGAATTATGAACAGTTCCAAATAGCAGTCAGTTTTGGCCCCAAACCTTCAGGCATCTGCTAGAAAGCTGAAGATGAAGAGGAACTTCACCTTTCAACACGACAATGACTCCAAGCATACATCCAAATCAACAAAGGGATGGTTTCACCAGAAGAAAATTAAGTTTTGGAATAGCCCAGCCAGAGCCCAGACCTAAATCCAGTAGAAAATCTGTGGAGTGACCTGAGGAGGGCTGTGCACAAGAGATGCCCTCGCAATCTGACAGATTTGGAGCGCTTTTGCAAGGAAGAGTGGGAAAATATTGCCAAGTGAAGATGTGCCATGCTGATATACTCCTACCCATGAAGACTGAATGCTGTAATTAAATCAAAAGGTGCTTCAACGAAGTATCAGTTTAAGGGTGTGCACACTTAAGCAACCAGCTTACTGTATGTTTTTTATTTTTTATATTTTTTTCCCTAACAGATTTGTTTGTTTTTCAATTGAAATGTACAGGTTATAGGTCACATTAAAGGTGGAAAAAGTTTTGAAATGATTTATTGTGGTCTCAGTTTTTATATCACAACAACCTGTCATTTTAACAGGGGTGTGTACACTTTTTATGCCCACTGTACTTCCTCATTGCCTGCCCATTATAAACCCATTACTCTTCTGGACATATGCTACTGCTCCAACATCCATCCAGACAAATACTTTTGGACATTTACAAGATAAATAAGTATTTAAGAATGGTAGGTTTCTTATATTTCACAAGCTTGCTTGTTTTTGAAATGCACCGCTTATGCTGCAGTTCAAAATATAAACTGGGACTTGGTTGTACTAGACAAAAGGAAACAGGCATTCTGCCTCTGTCTGCAGTAGGCCACATAATTCCATGTGAGTTTGTCTCCATCTAGTGGTTTAAGCATTGTGCTTGCAGTCATTCAGAACTACTTTTCCAGTTTTGTGTTTTTAAATTGTTAAAAGGACCCCTACGATACAGGGAAAATATCTTCTTAAAAATGAAACAAAATTGTGAACAATACTTTTAAACTACAGAAGGGAAAGTGGGTGTGTTGTAATGGTATGAGCTCATCCTAACAAATAAATATTGTGTATTTCTGGGGTCATCTACGCATATATATATACATATATATATATATATATATATATATATATATATATATATATATATATATATAGATATATATAGATATATATATAAATAGCACAAGTGACCTAGCATTTAAAGAAGAGGCTGCCATCATGACAGGGAATTTTATGAACAAGTCCTACATTAATAAGCTGAATCATAAAGCTGCTGAAAAAACCAACAGCATGTCTTTACTACTGAAGTTAATAGGACTATCTGAGTTGCTACACAAACAAGACCAGTATTTATTAATAAAAACAGTAAGTAGGAGAATGTTTTTTTACAAATAATATAATGATAAATAAACAACAGCAAATATAATAAACAAGAGCTGTAATTCTCCATACAGATAGTGAAAATAATCTGATATAGTTTGATGCTTCATGATTGTTTCTGTAGTTCAGTTCCTATTCTGTAAAAAGTTTGCATTCATTCTGATCAAAACTCTCAACCTCTTAGTTCAAGAATCTTAAAAAAGCCAAAAATAATGGTGAGGAGAGGGGACAGGCCAAAGGCCCAATAATCAGGGCGGGGACAATTTTAAATATTTGTCTTTTAAACTTAGAAAGTTCTTAGAATAAGTTTGCATTAGCATGCATTTTATGTAGGACAGCAAGTCTGAAACTCAAATGATTTTTATTAGTAACATCAGTCCTTAATGATTTGCTAGAAGACACACATTTTATGAGGAACAGATAAAAAATATGAAGTGAAAATCTGGACATTCTAAACTGTGACAAGTATACTTCACTGTCTCCATGTTTTTTTTTTTTTTTGGGGGGGGGGGTCTCCAGTTTCCTGCCATATCCCAAAGACATGCATATAAGTGAACTGGTAATCCTCCAAACAGTTTATAGCTCAGTGTGTCTGTATGTGTATATATGGATCTACTGCTAAATCCTGACACCCATATAACAGATGTTCATTTACTCGAGACGTAAATAGCGAAAGATGAAATACTTGAAAGGTGAAATTACCAGGTTAAGTAAAGACTTGTCCAAATATAAATAAAACACACACCAAGGTAAGTAAAATCCACCTTAGTGGGGGCAACACCCACAACCCCCCCCCAACTATATATAACAACTCTGGGATCACACTACAGTGGAGAAAAGGGCATGTTGGGCAAGTGTTTATTTACCATGAGAAAATTCTGCTGTTCGGGTATTTCATCTTTAGCTATCTTCATCTCACATAAAATGAATGTCGGTTATATGGGCATATATATATACATACATATATATATATATATATATATATATATATATATATATATATATATATATATATATATATATAGGTATAGATATGTGTGTGTATGTGAGTGTGTGTCCTGTAATAGAGTGACATCCCATCCAGGACAATTTTCCAAGTACTGCAGATTGCTGCCTGGCTAAGTGAATTTAACAACACAGTAAGTAAATAGAAAGCAGAATCAAACCCTGGATTATAGGAAGCAGTGCATTATCAGCTCATAGCCTGACTCCTTTGTGCTAACTGCTTTTATAATCTGTTTTGAATATTTATGAACTTAGAAAGTGCTATGACATGCTGCTTTACTGATTTTGAAACATTCAGTGTTTTGGCTATGGTTGTATATGATATGTTTTGCATATTCAAGATTTTATGCAGGTAATGCATCCAGAAAATGGCATCAGCATATATTGATATATTGACACATCGGTTTATTAGGCATGATATGTTAACAATACTTAGGTGTTATATGTAACAATTTCATCTTCAGAGACATTTTTTATGATTATGAAGAAAATAAAAGTCTATTTACGTGAGCTGAGATTAAAGAGATATGTTTTCCTTTTACCACTCCCCCCATACCTGCTGACCATTAGTTGCCCCACTACCCAGAGGGCTGTTTGTATCCCAAGGATAAGTACTTACCATGGCAGCCTATCATTTAGGCAGCCATCAGTTATTGCTTGTTTCTACTTCCATTATTATAGCATTTTTCTTTTCATGTTGGTGTTCCCACAGTATTGCTTTAGTCGCTTATTTATGGTATGAGCATGTGCTGAATCTGCCTACAAAATACAGACATATTTGTTAATGGGTGTACACATGCTGGTCCATAATGCTGATTTTGTTACAATTACATCTGCTGGGTGCCAGCATTGTAAATGGTTTGGGTGTCTCTCTTCAAGAACTGGGAAACCAGTGAGCCAATGTCAGCCCATCACTGCCCCCACCCCCCACATGTCTCCTGGTTGGGTTCTCGAGTGCACTGGTTACTGATCATCCCTAGGTCATCTGTGTCATATCAGGGCTTTATTCTTCTGCTTTACAGAGCTATACTATTGATTGTTAAATGTAATTTCTGGTCTATGTCATGATTCTGTTATAATTTTTAAAACACCTGCATATGTCAATTGAAAACAATCGCTACAGATATAGCACTGAATAAAACAAACTTGACAATTTTACAAATAAGAAAGAGATACAAGTTATACTGAATGAGTGTTCTGACCAAGAATTACCAACCTTTGCTAAATAACATGTTTTTTTCTAGTACTTTCCCCAAATACTGTAAATTTACACTGCATTCCAAGGAATTTTTTCTTTTGATTTGTTTGACTCAGGCCCCTTTTCCTTCCAAGTAAAGCTTGGCCTGAATATGTCCACAGAGACTGAATAATTAAAAAGTAAACTGTCATGAGCATTTAGAAGCTATATAGCTGAAACACTTGTATGTCCTTAAGGGATAATTTGCATATATTCTATGGGCCTCCACAACAAGAGGTTTAAGGTATTACAAAGTGAAGACTCTAGCTTGGCTGAGTCTTTCCTGTAGTTTTTTTTTTCCTTTTTATTCCTTAAGATGTCTGTTTGACTTACTGAGGAGTTTGAGAGAAGCTTCTTCATAAATTCCTAAAAACAGGATTATGTGCATTTTTCTGCAATTGTCTCAGAAGAAAAACACATTAGCTGGCTTCCCTAAAGTATGAGTAATCCAAAGAAGTGCATATAGCTAATGAAAAAATCAAAGATTAACTCAAAAAGAGCAGCTAAGACCAAGCACAGAATCTGTCTAATCTTATGCTTTCATATCAAGCCTGAGAGGGCTAAAAGTCTTATGTCACACCTTCAAATAAATCCCCTATCAAAAAAGTCTTTCTAAAACCGTAATATGCAACAACAAAAAATGATCATACAGAAATAAAAGCACTGTAGAAGATTTCATCACTGTTTGTAAGAATATCTCTAGT
Source organism: Protopterus annectens (assembly GCF_019279795.1). Taxonomy (NCBI): domain Eukaryota; kingdom Metazoa; phylum Chordata; order Ceratodontiformes; family Protopteridae; genus Protopterus; species Protopterus annectens. The sequence goes on from NC_056746.1 coordinate 409,499,023, forward strand.
TTGTTCATTGCGTTACCTTTCAGTACATTTGCTTCATGGCAGAAGAAGATAATCAAGCTATTGAGTCTGCCCTTGTAAATCCTTTTAAGATTCAAACTCACATCCATCCCTATGCTCTCCCATCATCTGCCATTTTGTATGCCTCTGTGAAGTCCTGCTCCACTGCTCATTCCAGATGTTCACTCCATTCAACATCCCTGTGTATGAAAAATACTTTCAAAGATACCAGAGCACTTAACCCAACAATTTGCTGCCTATGCTCTCTTCTTCCTCCTCTGCCCTTCTTGTTCAAAACGACTCCTTCAGAGATTTCTGACATGATCTTGTGCACAAATATCATATCCAACCTGTCCCGTCTGGTTTCAGATTAGAACTCAGATTTCTTTACCACTGGATATAGTCCTTGGCCTCCCTCCCTCCCACTGACTTTTTCCCTGGACTTCTTATAACATCCTGATGTCCATTTTCCTTATATAGCTGCATGAATCACTCAAGGAGCAGTCAGACTAATGTCCTGTAGAGTGAATCAGTATCTCTTTCTTTCTGGAATCCTCTTGAGGATATACCCATTATTATTTGCTGCAGCTACAGCCCTCTGACTGAGCTCCTGTTGGCCCAGTCCAGATGTGATCAGCACCTAATAGCTAAATCCTTTACCTGCTCCTTGACATCAGTTCTACTCCTCCCAACTGAGCAATCTCACCATGGTTGCTGTGACATACATGCAGTACTTTATGTTTGCTTGTACTGAGCCTCCTCTGCCACCTTTCTGCTCACAGATCATTCCCTTTAACATTCTTCCATCCACCACTGCTGTGTCTGTCCTCGTGCTACCTAAGAAGTTGATCCTGTTCAGTCCATCCTCAGACATCTGCAGCAAACAAACTGAAAAGGAGTGAACCCAGGACAGACCCTGGTGGTACTATCCTAGTCATTTTCCTAATTCCTGGCATTGTTCATCTCACCGCAACCCTCCATGTCCTGCTATTCTATCTAGTTCCTCGATCACAGTCTTATCTTCAACTCCTCAATTCTTACTACCAGCCACATGCATAGGACTGAATCAAAAGTCTTGTTAAAGTCCAGATAGACTAGGTCTGCTGCTATTCCCTTGTAAAATTCACCTGTAAAACAATCGTAATGCTGGATCACACTTGACTGTTAACTCCTTATGCCATGAACCCATGCTGGTTGGCTGCAGTTCAGGAAATTGCTATTGTCTAGAAATTTTGCCAGCTTTCCTTTCCAGACTGCCTTCATGACTTTTTCTGCAACTGTCGTAATCTACCCAAACCTCCAAGACCTCCTAAAAGCATCTCTCAGTAGTGCTTCACACACCCAAAAAAGGCAGCGCCTCACACAAAATGTAACTCTGAAAATCATAGTAGCCCTGCTTCCAGTCCCATAATGCAACACACCACACAACCAAACATTCTAGTTACTGGGGATTCCATTGTTAGACATACTGATGTCCCACTTACCAGGTTAAACAAGGAGACGATCACAGTGAGTTGTCTGTCTGGAGCTGGGATCCACCAGATCATGCATGCACTTAGGTCTTTAAAATATAGGTACCAGTATGACATGGTCATAGTCCATGTGGGCGTAAATGACTTAAGATGTACCTCAATGGATGATGTGAAGGGAGACATGATGGATATTTCTGAATATATGTCCGAAATAGATACAAATCTAGCCTTGAGTAGCATCCTACCTTCACCAATGATGATGCCACAGTACCAGCAAAAAATAATTGACTTCAGTAATTGGCTTAGTTTCTCGTATCACTCCAAGGGGATATAATATTTGTCAGCCTGAGAATGCATGATTGACAAACCACAATGCTTTTCCAGAGATGTTTGCACTTGTCACCACTTGGCTTCCAGGCACTGGCAAAAGCTTTATCAATCCGTATAGTGACTTTTTTAGGCTGTGCCAAGTTGTTAAACCCTCCAACATAACAAAAATTACTCATCACCACCTAAAGGTACTGCTGCTCAATGTGAGGAGTTTAAATAAAACAACTGCACTCTTTGGAAGCACTCTACACCATAGAGAATGCAGACATATATGCAGTTATGGAAACTTGGTCAGAAATATGGAGAGCATCTCGGCTATCAAAGGCTACAATGCCTTTTATATATTTTGATCCCCTCAGATCAGAGTAAAACAAAGGGAGGAGGTGTCTCAGTGTTCATAAAAGGACAAGTACACTTATAGACTGGTCCAACAGCATGACTCACTTGAGCTGCTCCATGCCCAACTAACCATAGGTTTGACCCCCTATCCTATCCTTGCTAGTTACAGATTCCTTAACATGAGTCTGGAAAACCACACCTCCTAACTAAACCTACTTAAATCTCTAAACATTCAGCCTAATACTATACTTATGGGTGATGTTAACAACCCTTCCATAAATTGGGAGACTTATACAACTGATAATTTACTTACCCAGCAGTTTTTGGACTTCATCAATACAAACACCTTGGATCTGAATGGAGAGATGAAATGTCAGCAAGTAAAGGAGAGTATTATTGCTGAAACTGAATTTATCCTCAAGTCCCGGTGAGTACCTTCGCAAGGTGGACCCTGTTTTTTACAAAATCTCACCAAGATGACACTGATATATAGACTGCATTTATATAGCATTTATCATGGACAGAAGTAGGTTAAAAATTAAAAAAAGATAGCTGGGTGCACAAGACCCAGGATAAAAAAGTGCCCAATCTTGGTAGGCACACTGATGTCAGGACTGGAAAAGATGACAGTGTAGAATCCTCAAAATATGGAAACATTCCTACAATGCAGCCAGGACAGGCCCAGGGGGAGGAGAGCCCCCTTGTTGTAGAAGGAAGTAGTAGTCCACAAAAATCACAAAAACTGATAGGCCAAAGAAGAGCCATAAAGACAAGAAAGTGAACTATTGAGGATAAGAAAGAAATTATGTATTGTTACTATTATGCAAAAAGTCCAGAATTTCCAGACACAAGATATACAACATGATTAAGAGAGAAATTAGAGGAAAGAAAAATATTTCCACAAGAAAAACTGTCAGAAGCTTCAAATAAAAATTTGTATTCATTAATACAACAGATTTGTGAAAAACAGTATATAGATCAAGAAACATTGATCTGTTTGGAAAAAGAAGCATCTGAGGAAGTGCGGAAATATAAACAACAAAACCTAGAGATTTTTGAAAAGTAGAGTAATGTCTTTTGGCTTTTCCTGGCTAGGGGTCACCACAGTAGAACACTGGTCTGCTTATGATTGGCAGTAGATTTTTATGGTGCTGAGGTGCCAGCCTGACCTTCAACAAAGGCACACCCATTCGCATGTCTTTAAACATCACCTGACTACAGTGAGGACAAGCAGACTCCACACAGAAGGCACTCCTGCTGAGAATCAAACCAGAGAACTTCTTAATGTGAGGCAGCAATGCTAACCACTGTACCACCATGGCCTAGATTTGAAATATGGACATGGGAAAGAAAGAGAAATTTGATATAATGCAATATTTATGCAAAGGAGAAAGCCACATTAATCAATATAAAGAAGGCTGCTCCAAAGGTATTTGAAGAGAAATACAGGCAAAGGCATGCAGATATGGAAATTTTCACAATAAAAAATAATATCACAAAGAGGGAATGTAGAAAAGAAGATTAGTAAAGCAGAAGTTAAAAAATAGAAGTTGAAGTTATAGAGTACCTGCAGAGTGAAATATGTGGTGTAGAAGGTCTAGCAGAGGTTACATCACAGCATGATGGACTGTATCCCCAAAGTAAGGAGAAGCAGGAACATCAGGAGACATCTGAAGAAGAAATATGAACATGGGAAAGAAAAAGAGATTAAATATGGTGTAATATTGATGCAAAGGAGAAAGCAAACTAACCAATACAAAAAGAGCAGCACCAAAGATATTTGAAGTGAAGTACAGACAAAGAAAACCGGACATGGAAAACTTTACAATACAGAAAATAAGAAGACAAAGAGGAAAAGTAGAATAGGAGATTAGTAATGGAGAAGTTAAAGAAATAGAAACTGAGGTTATGGAGTAGCTGTGAAGTGAAGGATTCAGTGTAGAAACTTTAATTCAGAAAGCACCACAACAGGATAGAGCAATGGGCATCCAAATTAAGGGGAAACCAGTGGAACAGGAAGTAACTGGTTAGGTGCCATATGAAGATATTTTGGAGCCTTCCACAGGAAATTAGTATAAACATTCACTTGAAGCTGGACAGCAAGGGAAGGAACAGGAAACTGTGGAAACTCTGATGCAGTTAATGTTGAGGAGTGATAGGCCAGTGAGTTCCCATATGACAAAGCAGTGGATGACATGGGATGAAATTGAAGAGAATGTGCCACAGGAAGATGTTATAGAACTTTCTACAGAATGCCCACAGGAAATGGGAAACAAAAAAATATGTCCTTAGTTTAGAAGAAAATGAGCTAAGAGAAGAGTTGCTTGATTTAATAGACATAGATAAACATATTAAGATCAATGAAACAAAAAGACTGCAGAAAGTCAATAAAATCCAAAAGTTAGAAGATTGATAAAACAAACACAGTAATTAGGACTGTCCATAGCGATCCATGCAATATAACAGAAGTAAACAGGATATATTACTGTGCAGCTAAATTAATAACTGATAAAGTTCTACCACAAGAACACAGGGTAGTAAGGGAAAGGAAGTATTACTGTGCAGCTAAATTAATAACTGATAAAGTTCTACCGCAAGAACACAGGGTAGTGAGGGAAAGGAAGGGGAGAAATTGAATATGATCATGGAAGTATCGAACAGAGAAAATTATAGAGCAATTAGAGAATTAGGAATGCAAATAAAAGAAAGTGAAGGCATACATAAGATAAAATAGAAATGAGAATATGAATGTAAAAATGTAAATTGTAAATAATTTGTATATGATGTAAATAGTGTATATATGACATGGTTGTTAATAAACAACCCCTACTCTTTTGGGGGAGAGGAAGTGAAGCACTCTCTGGAGCTGTTAGGTGGTGCTGGAGGGCTGTTACTAAAGTTCCGGGAGGGGCTGGAGGTCTGTTACTGAAGATCTGAGAATCCCAAGACGAAGGACAGTGCAGAAAGCTGGAGAGAAGTGCAAGAGAAAAGTTACTGAAGGAAAGAAGGAGATGAAATAACTATTAACAAGCTGGAAATGGAGGACTGGTGACACAAGTGCTGATACATTTGATGAACCAGACAGAGCTAAAGGAAGGAGTAGAAGCTATTTGGAGTGACATAGTAGAGAGAGTGTTAGAGGAAGAAGAAGCTGAGAGATTGGAAACACAAATGACTGCTGGTGAAGGGAAAACAATGGAGATGTACTCATCTGGTGGAATAAGCAGTTTTCAGGGTTTATCTCTGCAACTTGTTGCAAGAACAAACTGAGAGATTGAAAATACAAGCAACTGCTGATGAAGGAAAAATAATGTAAGTATTTTTGGCTGGTGGAATAACCAGTTAACAAGGTTTACCTCTGCAAGAGTGTTTTTTATTAAAAGAAAGAAGTTATGCAGATGCAGCAGGGCAAGGAAGAATGAAAGAAGGAACTGAGAGGAGATAAACAGTTGCAGTTTCTCAGTAGCCACAGAGAAGATGACTGGTCATAAGAATAAAAAAGTAAACATGATGGATAATATTATTTTACTTCTAAAATTTAACGTTTAAGACATACAGCATTAACTCATTTTGAAACTGAAAATTTTTGTGGACTGACATTTTAAAGTTGTAACTTGCTGGAAAAAATATAACTGAGACTGAAAAAAATACAGTAGTATCACGGAAAGTATTTATTTCAGAGCTTGGGACTACAACTAAAAGAGAAAATACATGTGTACAATTAGGTCTTCAGATATGGATCAGCATGAATTAAAACTTTTTTTTTAATGCACTATGTAGTAAAGTACATGAAATTTAAAAAACGTATATATGTGATAAAAGAAATGTATGGACAAGAGGTTGGGGAGCTGGAGTAACAATGCATGTCAAGGATGGGAAAATTCAAAATATTTCAAATACAATGATTGTGAATGGTAAGAAAGAATTTGTTAGGTACTGGAGTCAACCTAAAATGTTATTTCTGTTGGGATGAAAATCATTTAGTACAAGACTGTAACAAATAAAGGTGTGACCAACGTGGGGAGAGGAGACATACAGCAAAAAAAGTAAGCCTTTTTGTAGAAAAAAATAAAGAATTTGTATACTTCTAGTTCAACTGTCCCATATTAGAAGAAAGAGTAGATGAAGAGAAAAGCCTGGAAGAAAGACAAACAGTAGAAAATGTTATCATAGAAGATCTTGGAAGAGAAAGTGGTATGGGAAAGGGAATACTGAAGAAGATTAAACAATGAAGAGGTACTTAAAGAAGAAATAATGGTTCAAAGTGAGGTTATTAACACACAGGAAGAGAACAGATTTGCGATTTTAGAAAGTGAAGAGGAAGAAGAGGGAGAAGTTGGGGCAGGAGCAAGAGTAAGATAGCGAAAAATCAATTGGTGAGAGACTTAGGAGAAGGAAACAAAAAATGTGATCTGTAAGTAAAACATGAAAAAAAGAAAGAGGTGATACAGGAATTACAGGAATTTTAGCATTAAATGTCAATAGTATTAGAAAATATATAAAAGGTTTGGTGGTGGTGGAATGGTGTCTAATAAAAATGGATGTTTTTGCTTGCTAGATACCAGATGTAACTAAGAAGAAAAAAATAAAAAGAATACAGGCAGTATGGGGAGGGGGAGGCAAATTCTTTGGACAGTAGAAAATGAGGTGTTCTAGAATAGGAATTCTTAAAAAAATGAAGAAATAAGAATTTTAGATGTAACAATAACAGTTCCAGGAAGGATAATGATGTAATATGAGAATGAAGCAAACATGTATAAGATTAACAGTGATTTATACATATACTAATACGAGGGAGAGAAAATAGTTGTTTGAAGAAATAAAAAAAAGTGTTAGTAAACATGCCAATAGTGATATTAAGAGTTTTTAACCATAACTTGAAGAAAGAAAAAGGAAAATAACACAGAATATGAAGCTGTTAAGGCATTTAACAACATAGAGATTTAAAAGTAGAAAAGAATAGATAATGGACGTATAAACTGGGAATTTTTAAGACTGAAATTGATTACATAATTGATTGTATCATTTATTTTAAAGACAAAAAGAAATAACAGATGACAGATTTTTCAGATCATAGAACAGTCTGGGCTAGAATAGGGTAAGAAGGCAGAATACCCTAAGGTAGTTGGTGCTATAGGCTACATGCACATCCACATCAAAGCACCACTCACTGAGTGGGGAAGGGTCTACATAAACTGCAAGGGCTTCCCCTCCATCAACTGCCATGTCATCTGTGATGCCAAGGGCATTATCATGAATGTGTGTGCTGGTAGCCCAGGAAGCTATCACCACTTCCACATCTGTCATTGCTCACAGCTGTATCAGGCTTTTGCCAGGGGGGCATCCCATATGGTCATCTAGTGGGGGATGCTGGCTATGCACTGGAGCTGTGGCTGATGACACCCATCAGAAATGCACACACACCCAAACAAGAACACCATAATAAGTGACATGCACAAACCAGAATCATTGTAGAGCATGTGTTTGAGATGGTTCCACTGCCTTGACATATTCGGTGGAGCCTTGCAGTACTCTCCAGCTACATGTACACAGATATTCATAGTATGTGCTATGCTGCACAATATGATCCTGCAGAAACAGCTGCAGCAGGAACAGCACAGGGCAGGTTCACACAGCCCCCAACCATTGCAAAGGCCAGCACAGGCACAGAGGGACTTGGCAGAGGAACATCCTGAACCTGCCCCTGTAGGTAGAAGGAGGCGTTCACAGTATGTACAGGCCCTGGTAAAGAGGCAATGCATAGCACACACACTGACACTTTAGGGACCCAGGGACTGATACATCTCTCTGACTCGCACATACAGTAAAAGGGAAGCCAAACATAACACTACCTGAGCTTTACCATGTACAGCGAGTGTACTATGTGCATCCAACATAGTCAGCCCTCCATCACTGTCCTCAATACTAGCACAGCAACAAGGTAAGCCACTCTTCCTATCAATTACTTAATGGAGTAGTGTGTTCTCATACTTGTATGTATGATATGGATGCAAGCATGCAAGGGAATTGGGTGGCTGAATGGGATAGCAGCAGACAGCTATATAGGACAGCAGGAAATTCATAACAAATACTGGTGTTGACATACTAGGTAGCACTATACAAGGTTACAACCCTCACTGCAGTACATGTGATGGCCCAAAGAACTGTGGACGTCAATAGGTCACACACATGAATGTCAGTGAGGGTCACATCTCCACCACCAGACTCATCCAGCAGGACAGGTGTAGATGACCATGAAGAAAGGCAGGGCTAATGCCCCCAAATGATGGCAATGGTGAACAGCCCCCCCACCAGACCTACACAGATATACTACAACAGGTTTGGCAGTTGCATTCCAGTTCTGAAGGGTAAGAAGTCTGAAACTGAAATATATGCCATTAAGGGCTAACATGTGTACTCTTCTGATATGCCTCCTGTCTGTATGATAGGTCACAATACAATATGAAATGGAAGCCAACAGAGTAACCGAAATACCAGTACAATAATTTCAAATGTTAAAGTCTGCAGGTGTGCACCCCATCCACAATCCCATGTAGAAATGCAGTGACAGATGGCCTGCAGTACTCTCAAATGGCCTACTCTGGCAAAGGCCCATGCCTCACCCATAGTGCCAATGTATGGAATGTCAGGGGGTCCCAACTAACAACCTAACAGTAAACAGAAAACAAATGCAAGGCTGTGTTGACAAATGACAGTCGCATGCCTCCCCATGTCCTACTGCAAGGAGTGTGGATCATGCCATAGATACTACTGGGATAAAGGCCCAGCTATAAGGATACCTCTGAGATATTGCTTAAATAATGTTAGGTGGAGGAGAGAATAACAGAGGAGGGTGTAAAGCATGGATGTCATGGAGTGTGTGAAGTCTGAAACTCTAATGTCCACCCATACTACTCCTGACTGCAAACCCATGAATGAATAGCCATATAACCGCTTGTAAACAACAATGTGAAGATAAACTGACCAGATATATGAGTCCTGCCTCTGGATAACCTGGGTGTATCTGTACAGCTGAGAGTATGACCACAGCAGGATATGGCCATTCCATGAAGTTGAGAAAAGCACAAGGAGGGGATCCCCAGCCAGCATACTAACAAGGTGGTGCATCATTAACACAGAACCAGCAGTCTATTGTCTGTAGCTACCCCTCCACAATGGCAGGTGTGTGCCAGAATGTGTAGTCTATATGCCTCAGAATATTGGTCTCAGCTTCATTCATCTTGTATTTCCTAGTAAATAACTGTGAGCAAAGAATGATAACTGTCAGTAGTTGAAGACATGACACATCACAGTGTAAAACAGTACATATGTCAGAATATCTATGCTACAACCAAATATGTCACACAAGCAGCACAGACAGCAATAGTTACAGTATCCCCTGTACGTTAAGCCCATTGTGTCTCCATATTGGAAACCTATCTACAGATATCCTGCAGAAATAGTTTGCTAGATTTAGCTGTAACACACAAAACCCTGCCTGGAGTCCAACCCTCCCTGTAATGGATGCACACACACAATATAGAAGGTCATAATGGGCATGCTCCTACACTTAGGGAAATGAAGCCCATGTCTCACAACACAATGGACTACATATATCAGTTATTTGCAGCTGTCTATGCACACACACCAAATATTACACCATTGATACTTTACAAACTCACATTGGATAGGACTACACACACATATCTAAGGCCAACATAGTATAATATGTGTGTGTATTCCTATACAATGTGAGTGTGTGAAGTATCAATGGTGTACTATTTGGTGTGTGTGCATAGTACACTATTGATACTTCACACACTCACATTTGATAGGAATACACACACATATCTAAGGCCAACATAATATAATATGTCAAACATACACACAAAGAGATGTGGGAAAGAGAAAGACAGACTGTGACAGAGACAATCCCATTATGAAGCCTGTCCCACCCACTACACATCCCATTGGCTTATATCACATGATGTGCTGATGTCAGTCCCTGTAGAATTACCTTTGGTTAGCCCTCAGCCCTACAGTGTCAGTGGTGCTTGTGATAACTGTGTAATACTACAGTACAAATAGGGATCCATGTAGCAGTTGTAATCTCTGTCAAATGTAAAGTTGTGTGTGAGTGTGTGTGTGTGTGTGTGTGTGTGTGTGTGTGTGTGTGTGTGTGTGTGTGTGTGTGTGTGTGTGTGTGTGTGTTTCTAGATGAATGTGGGTGAGGCCATTCATACTCACTAAATCTCCTGTACCCTTCCTTCAGCACTGCTGCTGATGTCACTCACCTTCACAGATACCTTTGGACAGCTCCCCAGAATATAACCTCCATGGTACGTGAGATAACTTTTTAATACTATAGTGTAAGAAACTAGTTAGGTAAAAGTTCCAATCCTCATCCTGGCAAATGTGTAAATGTGAGTGTTTGTGTGAGAGCGTGTGTGTGTATCCTTGTAGAGACCTGATTTTGTGGTAGTTCACACTTACAACACTTCCCTTACCCCTCCGTTAGCAGTGCTGCTGATGTGACTCACCTTCAAAGATACCTTTGGACAGCTTCCCAGCATATAAGCTCTGTGGTGCTTGTGATAAATGTGGAACAATGTAGTAGCAATAACTATATAGGTAGGAGTTGAATCTCATCCCTGGCAAGTGTTTGTGTGTGTACATATGTATGTCCTTACCTCAAAAATGTTGGCCCCATTTATACCCAGTATCCATCTCAGTGCCTGACTTTAGCAGACCTGCAGATATCATCCACCTTAAAATTACCTGTTGGCAACCCTAAACCATGTAAGGTCAGTGGTGCATGTGGTAAATGCGTATCATAATGCTCAGAAAAAATAGATAGAGGTTTGAACCTCACCCCTGGCAAATGTAAATGTGTGTGTAGGGTAAAATATGTTTTGGAATCTTTCACTCAATGCTGGGATTTACAAGGGCTGGTGATATTCCTCACCTTAGATGTACCTTGGGCCAAAATCCATCCTATAAGCTATGTGACGTGTGCAATAAATGTGGTACATTGTAGTAGCAATACATAGCTAGGTAGGAGTTTGAACCTTAGTACTGGCAAGTGTGTGTGTGTGTGTGTGTGTGTGTGTGTGTGTGTGTGTGTGTGTGTGTGTGTGTGTGTGTGTGTGTGTGTGTGTGTGTGTGTCATCAGTATCCTGTATGGGGGTCAGTGTGATTGTGTAATAACAGAATTCATTGGGGGGTGGGTTTTGCTAAATTATGTTGGGGACCTAGTATATGTCACAATGCCCACATTACAAGGCCAACAGTTGTCAAATACCATAAAGATTAGTGTTGACAATCCACAGCCCAAAATGTCTAGTGCTATGTGCAATGACTATGTGACAGTATGGATTAGTGAACAATATAGGCAATCCTTCTATTACTCAGAGACTACTCTCCACCCACATATCATACACAAACACACTTGGCTAGCCAACAACCACTATATTGCTTGTTCCCCTGCATATTGCCTCACAGATAATACCCACAGTGTGATTGCAGTGGACTAGATGCCTGTTGACCACAACAGTGCCACTGACATCAGAAAGTACTTTGATGTGTTATTTCTCCTGACTGAGTGTGTGTTATCCAGCAAGTAAAATGGCATGGCACCCTGTTCCATCCTCTCAGTAGCCCAAAGGGAATACCATGCCATATACACATGCCCTGTATGGACAGACACCACTAACTCCACTGCATACTCATATCATACTGTCAATGTATGTGCAATCACTACCTCAGTTATATAGCCAGGTCTCACCAAATCACGTCAGAAATGCTACATCAGAAGATACCAGTCTGTCCACACAATATGCTCTAGAGACCTCAAGCACATTTCCACATGTCAAAGAACATGCATGTGGGACATGTGCACAACCCGGACTCTGTCCATGTTATGGAATATTGATCACTTACATGGGAAGCAGTGCACATCACTGGCCACCCACAATAGAAACCTGGATGAGTGGATGAGCCACACTGGGGACTATTGTCATGTCGCCTGATGCCAAGGTATTCCTTTGAGCTAGTCTTGTAGAGCCTTCAGGCCCATTCATCTACTACACACCTATGAAGCAATGAGCCTATGGCAAATGTGTGTGTGTGTGTGTGTGTGTGTGTGTGTGTGTGTGTGTGTGTGTGTGTGTGTGTGTGCGTGCGTGTGTGTGTGTGCGTGTGTGCATGTGTGTGTGTGTGTGTGTGTGTGTGTGTGTGTGTGTGTGTGTGCGTGTGTGTGTGTGTGTGTGTGTGTGTGTGTGTGTGTGTGTGTGTGTGTGTGTGTGAATAGTAATCCCAGTGTGTTTGGCTGATGAATATCCCCTGTGGCTGTGGTTATTAGCAATCGGAGGTTTATCCAAACCAGAACATGTACCCTTCTCCATTCTACAACAGATGTTGCACATCAACATGTACCTATGTACAACCCTCAGCCCTATAATGTGTGAGCCATATACAATCACTGTGTTACAGACCAGGAATTACTGTGCTCATACTGTACCCTGCCTATGACATGGTGGATGTATCGCCACGCTGCCATACCCTGTGGCCTTACTGCAGGGCCACATCCTGGTGACACACAGATGCCTAGAATGGAAATGGGATACAGCATGTGAGAACACATTCACTCAGCACTTCACTTGTGTGTGTGGGGGGGGTAAAACTGGCACTGAATGTGTGGCCAAGACTGTGGCAAATATCTGTTGTCTTTGGATATTATTAGCTTTGTGCAGTAACTCACAGCACTCATGTTTAATGCTGTGGAGGTTGTCGATTTAACTATCAAGGCTGTTGTGACTGTTGTCAGTGTCTGCTGCATCTCTGCTGCCATAGAAGCCTGTTGTAGATTCCATGAGGGATCCAAAGTTGTGGTTGAGGCTAATAAGGGAGTTCAACAGTCATGGGACACCACCTTTCCCTGCAACAGTGCCTCCTTCTCATGTGCACTTAAGTAATGGAAAGGGGCCATCACATTGTCTTCCAGTGTTTGGAGGACAGTGTCTGTGTTCTGTTGGCTCTGGCTAGTACCATGCATTTATGTACCTGTTTGTACAGTGCCTATGTGTATGATTCCACAGTCATGCAGCTACATTCCATTGCCATGGTTGCAGTGAAGACATCCACCCCTGCTTTCATGGCTGCAAAGTCAGCTTTGGAGAGTTTTTTGCCAGGTGGTTATCCTTGTGGGGGTGTGGCTGACATGTTGAGTTCCATGTTGATTACTACCTGTGTGAATTTCAAAATGCAGGGATTGACATCTGGGGATGAGTAACAGTTCCATAATTAAGTAGTCAACACAGGTCAAGGTTGTTGCATCCTCTACCAGGGGTCAGTATGAGCTGGTCTAGGTCAATGGAAATGATGAATCCCAGAAGTGTTGGGTCACTGTACTGGCGATTGGTTACATTCCCCAGGTGATGGAGGGGTAGGTGAAGACTCGTACTATGTCAGTGTTGCATTGGACCATTGGAGATGGCAGGGTGTTGAGGAATATGCATCGACAGTCTAGGGACATAGATGTGGACCCATAGCAGGCTATGGTCTGGATTGCAGTATTACCCCAAGGCAGTTGAACTGGAAGTATCTCCAATGCATTATGATGGGATTCCTATCCATAATGAATCTGGAGACAACACCAGCTGTGGGAAGTGTGGTGTGTTCCATGTTTGGGGCTGACAGCTGTGGAATGTGTCATAGCCTGATACTGCAGGTCTGCTGTCTGGTGCTGTGAACCACCTCTCCATTACAGCAGATATGTGTCCTCCACTCCAACAACTGGAGTGACTGCATACTGACAGTTAGATGCCCACTGTTGAGCAGCATGACCCTCAGATTGCATAGATGTATAGCTGTTATGGTGGTAATAACATTAGGAATACTGCCTAACAAGGCACAATAGGGGTGGCAAGATACGTAGCCAGTGCCTGGCAACCCAGCAGTGATAGATGTAGGACATCCATAACAAGTCAGTGGGTTCTGTCAATCATGCCATCCCAAGCAGAGAGATCCTGGATCCCCTGAGAATGACACATAACACATAAGCCAATGTTGCAGTCAACCTTCTGTTGATAGTACCACAGCATCATTCTGGGTGACAGCAGTACACTGCCAAGAGCTATTGTCACACCTGTCTGGACCACATATTCATAGAGTTCAACCATGTCTCCTGTCATGTAGTCAAGGGAGGTGTGTCCCACGTCATTCACACCCACATAGATATGGAGTGATACTCATAGTTGTTGTGGAGTGACATGACTGGCTGTGTCATGTGTTAGATGATGGCATGTGATTGATATTTGTTTCCAGCTCCATATTCAACCTAGTGCAAAAGATGGTACAATAATCGCCTGACCCCTCTACTAAACTATTAGGAGTCATTATCGACAATAACCTAAATAACAATAACCTAAAATTTGACCTTCATGTAAACCAAACCATCAAGACCATCAATAAAAAACTTGGGTCACTGTATAGAATAAAAGCCTTCCTAACCCCTCCAGCTACGATTGCCATAGCTCACTCTCACCTGCATTCAACACTTCTATATGCTTCCCCCTTCTCTCTAATCTAAACAAAACTGTACTTAATAGACTATCAACCTGTTGCAATCACATTGCCAGGTTTGCCACTGGCCTGCCTTTTAGAACACACCACTGCATCAACTTTAAACAGCTTAGATGGCTAGAACTTCCCAGTCTAATCCAATATAACCTTCTGATTATGACTAACAAAATCCTCTATAACCCAGATAATACACCAGCTCTTAAAAATATTATCACCCCCCAATAACAATCCAAGACTGCTTCGATCCTCAAACAGACTTCTAATTCAGACAATCAAAATTAACAATGTAGCTGGTGACTCCCTACTTGCCAACTTTGTAGGCCGAGCCTGGAATCTACTTCTGGCTGATATTACTTTGCTCTCCACCCTATGCCAATTTAAAGAAAAACTTAAGCAACATCTAGCACTAAACTGGCTTTGCCACTGCAACAAGTCTGGCTAACTCTCACCATGAATGTGAACAATCTATTAATCAAACTACTGTTTATTTTTCCCCTGACTGTTACCAGGGGTAACTCAACAGCGTGAAATTGTATATTCATATCTGCTTACGTATTCTTTGTAACTATCATATCTGTAATACGCCTTCTTTGTTATAACTGTATATGTCTACTTTGGAGCTTTTCTCCCCGGGCCTCCACTGAAAATGGACATTAATCCAGTCGGACTATCCCAGCCAACAAATGTAAAATAAAATAAAATAAATAAAAATAGTGAGTGGGATGTGTGTGCCTCAGTATTGAGTTAGCCATGATCACTGTATTTTGCAAGGTGGTTAGTCTTAGGGGTTTAGTTTGGGGGCACACTGTGTAGATTAAATATGTGTCCTTTGGCATGTGCCATGGCGTGGTATCTGAGTGGGTGTCTGCCTTGCTGGTCTGTGCTTTTTGGGTAGATGACCATTGAGTGCTTCTGGGAAGGTGGGTGTGTGGCTTTTCACTGTATGTCATGGCTGTCAAAGTGGGTGTCATGGTGAGCTATGTGTTCCACATGGTGTGGTGGAGGTGATGATCTTATCCTCTTGACCTGCTAGTCCAGTCTTTGCTGGAGAGTACATATGTCCACATTGGGTGATATATGGGTAACCCTCACAGGTTTGATTGTTTGGAGTTAAGAGGGGGAGGGTTGTCTGTGTACATGCAGGAATTGCAACAGTGCCCCCAAATGGACAAGTGCACCATGTTAATGGGTGAAAGCACAGATAACCACCTTTCAAACATGCCAGGAGGGGTGGACATAACTGGTAAGTACTGGGGTGACATCTCTGATGAACAAATACTGCTGACAGCTCACAGGTGTGCCACACTTCTTGATACAATAACATGGTGAAGTGCCAAGCCATAATGTTAGTTGAAGTGCAAGACAGAAAGAACTAGCGTGATGTATGGGTAGAACAGAAGGCAGATTGTCTGCCACCTGTAATACTTTACCACAGCTGTGCAGTTATCAGCAGCTTTGGCCATCTGAAAGTTCAGTAAGCTCTGTAGCATGTGTGGCAACTGTGTAACACTATAGTAGACATATCTAGATAGGCAGGAATTCTCATCCCAATACTGGCAGGTGTGTATGTATGTGTGTGTGAATCATGTGCGATCTGACCCATACCATTCTTGACCTGTGTACTACCATTTAAACTTCCCTTCACTCCAATTTAGTAGACCTGTTGATGTCATTCACCTCAGAAGTACCTTTGGTTGAGTTGTAAATGTATAATCTCTGTGGCATGTCTCATAACTGAATAGCACTATATTAGGAATACCTAGATAAGTAAAACTTCTAATTTCAATACTGATGGATGTGTGAATCATGTACTGCCTGGCTCATTCCAATTTTGACCTGTGTACTCCCCTTTACACTTCTCTTCACACCAATTTATGTCATCTACCTTAGAAGTACATTTGGAAGAGTTGGAACTGTATAAGCACTGTGGCACATCTGATAGCTGTGTAAAACTGTAGTAGGAATACCTAGATAGGCATAAGTTTTAATCCTAGTACTGGCAAGTGTGTGTGTGTGTGTGAACCATGTACTGCCTGGCTCATACAATATTTGACCTATATACTATCCTTTACACTTCCCTTCACTACAATTTAGTAGACCTGTTGATATCATCCACCTTAGAAGTACCTTTGGAAGAGACGGAAATGTATAAGCTCTGTGGCACGTCTCATACCTGTGTAGTACTATAGTAGGAATTCCTAGATAGGCAGGAGTTCTAATCCTAATGCTGGCAACTGTGTGTGTGTGTGTGTGTGTGTGTGTGTGTGTGTGTGTGTGTGTGTGTGTGTGTAAGGGTCATATCATGTGTGGCTTATATCATTTTGATGTGTATACCATACACAGCTGGTGACCACCTCCCTCTACCATTTCTTTATATAGTGTGGTGACAGCATCTGCCTCACATGCAGCAGGTTAAACCATTGTACAGTCCTCTGTACAGATGTGTCTGGAATATCCATATGTTTGAAACCTATACGTAGTCAGAAGTGGTCTGTGTGCCTTAACAATGCCCATGTACGTGATATTATAGCCAAATAGACCACAGTGAGTGTACTGACACATATGGCAGCATCAGGTATCATACCTGACTGAAACATCATGCTGATAGGATGTCTGCCACCCTCACAGGTGGCCTGCCTTGTAGGTGCAATACATGAGGACAGATGCTTGGTTTTACAAGTGAACTCTACCTGTTATGGATCACATTAAAGGCTGGAAGAGGTGTGGACTGTCATATTGTGGTCTTAATTAGTATGTAACAGGAACACCTTGCATCTTAACAGGGGTATGTATACAATTTATATCCACTGTATACCAGTAATGTGTCATGCATGACTTTACTTTAGGCCGTTTGTCCAGCACAATTTGTTAGACTCTGTCCAGACATCTTGGCACTGTCAAGTTGTGAGGTATGCTACAGGAATGTTGAATTCATGTCAGATAGGCCCCAGTGGTGACCACTGTGATGCAGTACAGTTAACCCCAGCACAAGGAACATGCACAGCAAGCAATATAGCTATTAGATAAAGCAATATAGCTATTACTGATGGTTGTGTGCATGGTAAATTGCATGCGCTTTACATGCCTGGGGTATTGCCAGGCAACAACAGAACAATGTAATACTCACCAGCTTCAGGTTGCTGTCCCATATGCAGACCAGAGGGTCCTAGGTAGTTGTGAGAGGGAGTTATTGTCAGAAGATGCACATGTGGCCTTGGTATAAGATGGATGCAGCATGTCTGCACATCTGCAGTACTAACCGCAAAAATACACAATTTTCTGTCCTCATCATAGATGTGCACCTCTGTGCATTAGAAAACCCAATCAACAACTGCAATCGGACCTGACACATGCATGTAGATACAATACAGATACTTGTATGTCTGATACATTAGTGTACTAATCCCCACTGGACCCTTACCTGCACATTCCTCAGACAGTGTGTATGTGCAACCCACCTCCACAATGCTTCCCTCAGTGTCACGGCTTATGTGTTGAATGTGTGGCCCAAGTGTGGGGTCATTTATTGCACTGTTGTGACTATTTTGCTGTTTGTGTATCTCTGCTACCTTTAAACTACAACAAAAAGAAAAAAAAAATCTTGCTTTTTTCCCACTTTCTGAAAGTTAAGAAAGTTCAGTTACAGATTTGCTGTTCTGAACTGTTTGGAAGTTTCTAGAAGGCCAGTGCTTGCATGGGCTAAAGGGAAGTCTCTGTGTTCACCAGTGGGAGTGGTTAATGCTGAACAGCCTGCCTGTCCCTGGAGGAGTGGTTACTGCCTAGAAGCTGTAATTTTATTGGCCATTTTGGGTCAATTCTAAACTCCTTGAGCTCTCTCTTAAAACCCAGCTGCCTCATGGTTTTGGCATCTTTTCAGGCTTGCTTGTTGTTGCTGAAGCACCTACCAAGGAGAAAAAACTCTGAGAGAAGAAAAGGAGCCACTTTTGTGATTTTAAGTATTTTCTTCTGATTTTTTGTTACGTTTTACTGCTTTGCCGCCTACTTTTTGGCATTTTCTGGCTTGCTAAAGTTTATATTTGTAACAGTAACAGTACTTGGAACACATCTAGAGCCTGTTTACTGCATTTCCTGTGTTGCACTTAATTTAAAATCATTTTTTTCTCTAAAAACTGCATTTTACCTGATTTTGGCCTAGCACTCAAGTGTGGGGTCATTTATTGCACTGTTGTGATTATTTTGCTGCTTGTGTATCTCTGCTACCTTTAAACTACAACAAAAAGAAAAACGAAAACAAAAAATTCTTGCTTTTTCCCCACTTTCTGAAAGTTAAGAAAGTTCAGTTACAGATTTGCTGTTTTGAACTGTTTGGAAGTTTCTAGAAGGCCAGTGCTTGCTTGGGCTAAAGGGAAGTCTCTGTGTTCACCAGTGGGAGTGGTTAACACTGAACAGCCTGCCTGTCCCTGGAGGAGTGGTTACTGCCTAGAAGCTGTAGTTTTATTGGCCATTTTGGGTCAGTTCTAAACTCCTTGAGCTCTCTCTTAAAACCCAGCTGCCTCATGGTTTTGGTGTCTTTTCAGGCTTGCTAGTTGTTGCTGAGGCACCTACCAAGGGGAGAAAACTCCGAGAGAAGAAAATGAGCCACTTTTGTGATTTTAAGTATTTTCTTCTGATTTTTTTGTTAAGTTTTACTGCTTTGCTGCCTACTTTTTGGCATTTTCTGGCTTGCTAAAGGTTATATCTGTAACAGTAACAGTACTTGGAACACATCTAGAGCCTGTTTAGTGCATTTCCTGTGTTGCACTTAATTTAAAATCGTTTTTTTCTCTAAAAACTGCATTTTACCTGATTTTGGCCTAGCACTCAAGTGTGGGGTCATTTGTTGCACTATTGTGATTATTTTGCTGCTTGTGTATCTCTGCTACCTTTAAACTACAGCAAAAAGAAAAAAAAATCTTGCTTTTTTCCCACTTTCTGAAAGTTAAGAAAGTTCAGTTCCAGATTTGCTGTTCTGAACTGTTTGGAAGTTTCTAGAAGGCCAGAGATTGCTTGGGCTAAAGGGAAGTCTCTGTGTTCACCAGTGGGAGTGGTTAACACTGAACAGCCTGCTTGTCCCTGGAGGAGTGGTTACTGCCTAGAAGCTGTAGTTTTATTGGCCATTTTGGGTCAGTTCTAAACTCCTTGATCTCTCTCTTTAAACCCAGCTGCCTCGTGGTTTTGGCATCTTTTCAGGCTTGCTAGTTGTTGCTGAAGCACCTACCAAGGGGAGAAAATGCTGAGAGAAGAAAAGGAGCCACTTTTGTGATTTTAAGTATTTTCTTCTGATTTTTTGTTGTTTTACTGCTTTGCCACCTACTTTTTGGCATTTTCCGGCTTGATAAAGTTTATATCTGTAACAGTAATAGTACTTGGAACACATCTAGAGCCTGTTTACTGCATTTCCTGTGTTGCACTTAATTTGAAATTGTTTTTTTCTCTAAAAACTGCATTTTACCTGATTTTGGCCTAGCACAGTGTGGGGTCATTTATTGCACTGTTGTGATTATTTTGCTGCTTGTGTATCTCTGCTACCTTTAAACTACAAAAAAAAAAAAAAGTTAAGAAAGTTCAGTTACAGATTTGCTGTTCTGAACTGTTTGGAAGTTTCTAGAAAGCCAGTGCTTGCTTTGGCTAAAGGGAAGTCTCTGTGTTCACCAGTGGGAGTGGTTAACACTGAACAGCCTGCCTGTCCCTGGAGGAGTGGTTACTGCCTAGAAGCTGTAGTTTTATTGGCCATTTTGGGTCAATTCTAAACTCCTTGAGCTCTCTCCCTTAAAACCCTGCAACTCTCTTTTTGCGTGGTTTTGCGCACTGAGCAGCGTCGGGCAGCGCCGCCTAAACAGGTTTAAATTATTCCAGGCTCCACAAAGTCTGCTCTTCACTTTTTCCCTTAGAACTGTTCAAACTCTCAAAGTAATCACTCTATTCTCTTTCTAAAGCCCTGCACTTGCTCAGCTCTTATAAGGAAACACTAACTAAAGCACTACACCCTCCTTGACTTTTCATAAGTATTAGGCTCCCAATTGGTCCTTCCTGATCAAGTGAAAAATCAGTTCCCTTCCCTAATATGATCAGTAAAAAAAAACAGTTCCCTATACTAATCTGGTATGTCAAAGGGTCAGTTTCAAGGTTACTCTCCAGTCCAGCTGGTGAATCTGGGAATTTTGAGGCAATGTTACAATTGCCTTATGTACACAGACGACCCTCTCCTCCTTCCAACAAACTCTAATACATGTGAGAGATGCAGTTACACAGCCAAACTGGAGGCAGAGCTCTCTCAACCCAAGACTAGCACAGTCAGTCAGGAGGAAAAGGTAACCACCCGCACCACAAATCCAGTCTCACACAGACCTATTGCATCTGCATACCCAACACATAAAGACACAAAAACATTCTCGGAGGCTCTAAATAAAAATCTGCCTAAACAGCAAAGACCTCCTAAGCAGATATCCAAACAACAGCCACCCCTCAACAATACCCATGGATCACATATCTCACAAAATCAGTGTGCTTCACAGTCACAGCCCTTAAGGCCAAACAACACACCAAATACACTTGTTATAGGGGACTCTAATGTCCGTCACACTGATGTCTCGCTCACTAGACTGAACAAGGAGAAGGTCACTGTAAGCTGCCTGTTGGGTGCCAGGATCCACCACATAATGCAAGCACTCAGGTCACTCCAAAGCAAGTACAAGTATGACTCCATCATTGTCCATGCTGGTGTGAATGACCTGAGATGTACCGCCCTGGACTACATGAAAAGAGACATAGAGGAGCTCTCTGGCCATGTAGCCCAGGCTGGTATGACCCTGACCTTGAGTAGCATCTTGCCCTCACCAAGAATGATGCCACAGTATAAAGACAAAGTGATCAGTTTCAACAATTGGCTAAAGTATTGGTGTCATTGAAAGGGGATCCAGTGTCTGTCAGCCTGGGATGACATGCTCGACAAGCGACGTTGCTTCGCTAGGGACGGCTTGCACCTGTCACCCTTAGGCTTTCGTATACTGGCCAAGGCTCTTGCCACCCCCATAGTGCCTTTTTTAGGCAAGGCTCAAAGGACAAACCCACCTCCATAGACAACCCAAGGATAAAAAAACTAAAGGTAATGCTACTCAATGCCAGAAGTCTAAACCTCAAGATGCAAGCATTCGAGGCTCTCCTCAGTATGGAGAAAATCGATGTCTGTGCAGTAACAGAAACCTGGTTCAAGGCTCCTGAGAGCACCCCAGCACTACCAGGTTATAACTCATACCATGCGTTTCGGCCCCAAAACTCGGACCGAAGCACAAATGGAGGGGGAGTATCTATATTCATCAAAGATACCTACACCTCCAGGTTAGTGGCTCTGCACGAAGCATCAGAAACCATCCATGTGCAACTAACAGAGGGCAAAGCTGCCTTTCAGTTTGTAGTCTGCTACAGAACATCCTCCCTATTACAGGAACCCCACCTGGCATTCCTGAGAACACTGGAGAATATGAAGGTCTCTCCAAACACTATGTTATTGGGTGACTTCAACTACCCAAACATTGACTGGGAAAACTACTCAAGCCCAAACACCCTCACCCAACAGTTCCTTGAATTTATAAACTCTAACATGATGGAACAACTGGTCACCACTCCCACAAGAGGAAACAACATATTGGACCTGGTCATCACCAACATGGGGACTCTATGTTCCACACCAGAGGTAAACCCCTCATTGGTAAGATCAGACCATAAACAAATTTCCCTGGACATCCATATCCCGTCCCCACACCCAGCCAAGGAAATCACTGTAAAGAATTTCTCAAAAGCCAACTTTGCACTTCTCAAGACTGAGGTGGAATCCTTCAAAGCCCCTGGGCCAGAGGATAATACAGCCCAATCTGCAGAATCCTTTACAAATGCATTCTATGAGCACCTGCAGGAATGCATGGACTGTGCTATCCCAAATAAAACCAAGACTCACTCCTCCAAAAACAGGAGACCGGTCTGGTGGACCCCGGCCATAAATAAGCTATACAACAGAAGGAGGAAGCTACTACATGACAGAGCAAAATCCCAAAAAGGGAAGGCATCTCTGATCAGTATTAGCAAGAAACTTCGATCCCTCATAAAATCATCAAAGGCCAGTTTCGAAAGAAAAATTGCCCTAGACACTAAAGATAATCACAAGGCCTTCTTTAGTTATGTCAGGAATATGGGTGGAAACTCCCAGATATACTCTGAATTGTTGCATAATGGTACAAAATATACCGAACCTACAGACATAGCCAACATCCTGGCAGACAGATTCAGCGCAAACTTCTCCCCCCTCCCCCCCAAAGGAGCAAATGCTTATCCCAACTGAATGTAACCTCCCTGACATCACAGATGCACAGGTGAAAGCTGCCCTCTCCAAAGCAAAAAACACAGCATCTATGGGACTGGACGGTGGGTGTCCCAGTCTGTGTCTTACAGGAGCCCCAAGAAGAACTGGACCCTCACATTAAGTCACTGTTCAAACTTAGCCTTACTACAGGATATGTACCCAAACAATGGTGTACAGCTACAGTGGTCCCACTCTACAAAGGTGGTGCCACAACGGACCCCAGGAACTATCGCCCCATAAGCCTGACTAGTCTGGTCTGTAAAACTATCGAGCGTATTATCATGGAACTCATAAACAAAGACATTGGGAGCCTCCAGACACTGGACCCTACCCAATTTGGCCTTGTTAAGGGCAGATCTTGCCTCTTACACCTAGTTGATTTCTTTGAAACAGTTACCAAAGCCATAGATGAGGGCAAGGTAGTCCACACAGCCTACCTGGACCTCGCAAAAGCCTTCGACACAATACCCCACTTGGGCATCATAAATAAGCTTACCAGCTTAAATATCAACCCCTATATCACAAGATGGGTTGCAAACTGGCTCAAAGATAGAACCCATATGGTCAGAATTTCAGGTGCCATGTCCGAATCCAAACCAGTTACAAGTGGCATCCCACAGGGCTCAGTTCTGGGACCTCTCTTGTTCGGTATATACTTCTCTGAGGTTCAGGCTAACAAGGGGGGATTATGGCTGACAAAGTTCGCAGATGACTGCAAACTGGGGGCCATAATCGAATCTCCAGCTGACACAAGCATCCTCCAAAAGGGTCTCACAGAGACGGATGCTTGGTGCCAGAGCCACGGCCTCAAGCTAAATGCTAAAAAGTGCATAGTCATCCCCTTTGGGAAAAACAAGCTGCCCACAAATTACCACATAGGTGATAATCCATTAAGTAAGGAAGAAATAATTAGAGATTTGGGGACCAACATAGATAGTAATCTCTCCTTTGATAATCACGTTGCCAAAATGGTTAGAAAGACCTTCTATATAGCCCACCTTATCACGTAAGGGTTTGCATCTAGATCAAGAGAGGTCATTGTGCCCCTCCACTCATCACTCATCAGGCCCATAATTGAATACAATGCCCCTTTTGGGATGTACCTTACCCGACACCTGCAGCAACTTGAGAGACCCCAAAAGTACCTCACCAAGAGGATCATGGGCTACAAACAGATGTCCTATGCAGCTCAACTAAAGAAACTCCACCTCTACTCAGTTGCTTACCGCCTACTCAGAGGCGATCTATGCCTGACGTACAAAGCCATGTCAAACCCAGAATTAATGGACATGCTCCACCCCAAAAAATCAAAGTCCCTTAGAGCTACACCCTCCAGGGTCTTAAACCTTAGCACAAAAATAAATAGGACATGCTGGAGGGACATATTCATTTCCCAGAGGCTCCCCTCACTCTGGAATAGAATCCCAATTCATGTTAGACTTAGCCGCTCGCTGACCCTCTTCAAGTGAAATCTGGACGCATGGATGGGAAATCGCAAATTCACCCCTGGGATCTCTTCTGTGTCCCTGCTAGACAGAGGCACAGTAAACTAATCTTAAAAGGGTACCTTCTGTGACCTACTTTACGGAGGCACAGTAGGCTAATCTAATAGGGAGGCAGAAGCCAAATACACTCTGGTTAGGCTTATAAATGCCCTAGGGCAGATAGCCTAGTATCTATCTATGAACCTATGAACCTATGAACCATAGATGTGCACCTCTGTGCGCTAGAAAACCCCATCCACAACTGCAATCGGACCTGACACATGCATGTAGATACAATACAGATACTTGTATGTCTGATACATTAGTGTACTAATCCCCACTGGACCCTTACCTGCACATTCCTCAGACAGTGTGTGCATGTGTGCGTGCAACCCACCTCCACAATGCTTCCCTCAGTGTCATGGCTTGTGTGTTGAACGTGTGGCCCAAGTGTGATGAGGAGCTCCTCAGTGGGTGCCAGTGGGGGCTGGATGGCTGCACCTCCACCTGTGGCTAGCCGGTACCTCGCTACAGCAGCAGCCCATTGATGGGAATGGCATTTGAGGTCGGTGGCCCGATGCTGCACATACTCATAAGTTCTGCTGTGCAGGCCAGCATCATTTACCCTGTTGGCCACACTGTTCCACAGGGCAGTCCTCTCCCACACATCTTCTGCTCTCTGTCCACATGACAGGGCATAATATCCAATCACATATTGAGAGATGATGTCTATTCCCCCAACAGAGAATGCTGGTAGGCAAGCACTCTGCATGTTACCTGGAAGACATAAACAGGAAAAGGCCACAGGACCTCATACAGTTGTCAAAATGCACATCAACAGTAAATATTACTTGCAAATAATCCAGATTACACCATAACCATCTGAGCTGTCATGGCTATAGCAGCTTGCATTACCTGCCTGTCCCTGAGCTGTGTTATTCTTCCCAATGTTGGACACTTGATTGCATAATTCTCTATCCTTCACTCATTTCTGTGTAGAGGGTTGACAGTGGTCATCTTCCATATGGATGGTGTGTGTATGGTGGCAGGTCTGTGTTTGACTGCGGTGTGTGACAGAGCTCTGAGCACATGCCGGAGTTCATGTAGAAGACAGACACTGATGTTATTATGCCCCATGGAGATATGCTGTTGTTGCCATGAGTAGGCAATATGTACATGCTTACTATAGCTGAGGGGAGGAGTGTGGTTGATGTGCATATCTCCATGTATGACTTGGGTGGACAGAGTGGCAATGTTCCCACCTAACCTGTGTGATGCAGGTTGCCTATATCCATGGCATGTGTGTATGAGGTGTTCTTTACCCCCGGGTCAATTGTGTTGTTCCATCTGAGACTTACAACATATGTGGAGACATGGTTGCAATTTCCTTGGTGGTGTGGATATGTCCAATTCATAGTCATAGTCAGCCTTACAGGACGTCACCTGTGAACTTATCTGCTAGCTCAGATATAGGTGGACTTGCTTCAAAGTTGTTGCCTGCACCAATGTATCCCTATACAGCCAATGCAGCAACCTATTATATGGTTTGTGTATTGCTGCTGTCCATCAAAGGAAATTACTCTACCTTGGTGGAGGCTGGATATACAGGTCACAAATACTGCTGTGTCCATATAGCTATAGTGGATATAAAGGGTACACACTCCTGATACACTGCCTGGTATTTGTGCAATTGGAACATGGCACCACAATAACTCATTTCATAACAATTCCCACCTGTAGTGTGACCTATAGCCTGTACAATTCACTTGAAAACATAACAATCTGCTCTGAGAAAACATATGGAAATAATACTCAGTACAATAAGCCAGTTGAATGAGTGTACACACTCATAAACTTGTGTATGCAGCTCTTGAGATGGTTACAGCATTCATCTGTCTTGGTCTGGACTCTAACATTATGGCACATCTTCACTTGGCAATAGTTGCTCACCCTCCTAGAAACGGGTCTATATTAGAACATCGAAGTCTAAAAACTTTGAATGTTATAATATCAAACCCATCCAATCAAAACACCAGAAAACTGAACAGTCAGAATAGCAAATTTTTTCCCAGGGAAAAAAATTGCTGTTCCGACAAACATACCCACAACTCAAGCACACCAAAATAAATAATCCACATATATGCACTTCACAAAACCTTACACTAAACCAGACATACACCACTAGCTATCCAATTATCTTAACCCAACCCTAACCCGAAGGTCCCTAACTATCGCACACTCACCTTATCTGCTTCCTAACCCTAACTCACCTACCCCACCCTAACCCTCAAGTCCACACAATCGCACACTTACCTGACCCGCGCCCTAACCCTAACTCACCTAACCCATGCCCAATCGCACACTCACCTTCATTCGCACACTTACCTTAACCTGGTCCGTAACCTTCGCTCCACAGTTGAGAAAATAGCAAAGCTGCAGGAAATGGCCCACTGAATACTTTCCCTAGGAAAGTATTCTGTGTTCTGCAGCTTTGATATTTCAAGCGTTCGCTCTATTGGGTTCGATATTATAACATTTGAAGTTTTTGTCTTCGATGTTATAATATAGACCCCCTAGAAACACCTTTGATTGTATTTCAATGGAATTGGACAGGTTAGGGGTCACATTCAAGATGAGAAACATTATGAAATGATCTTCTGTGGTCTGATTGCCATACAGCACACAAACCTGGCATTCCAACAGGAGTGTGCACACTTGTGATATCCACTGTATATAGGTGTTGATATAGCCGCTAGTGGTAGGCATGGACAGAGGGTCATAACACAGGTGGACACTTCTCTGATTAATACCTGATAATCATGCCTACTCTAGTACCCATATCAGTGTCAGGGCAATGCAACCACCAGTAGCTGTACACATATATGTCTATTTTATGCGTTGACACTATTACACACATGTGCAACATGCACAGCCTGCTTACCTGACTGCTTGAATCCCATGTGATTATTTTGTGCCTTCCCGTTGAACATATGCATACATATATGTGCTCAGGGGATACCTGGTATACATTTCTGTTGAATGTTAGCAATGACACACTGTATTTACAGTCTTGCTGCTCAAGCATACTTCTCAACCTGTTACAGCAGTACGTCTGGACAATGGCACACATAATTGGGTGCCAAAAGGGACATCAGTACTGATACTGTATTAATATAGCTGCACCATATATTAGTACATTGATTGCACAGTAGGCTTTGACATCATTGTGATAACCTGGAAGATATCCAACAGTCATAAGTAGGCTATCATGTTACAATGTCATTGCTCCAGACCTGCCAATGGTTTGGCTGACATAACACAAGTATATGTGCATGTGACTACAGATATCAGTCACAAATGTGCTTATTGTTCAGCAGAACACTGTACAGTTGAATGTTATTAATTCAATATATCACATGCAGTTCAACACATGTCTGCATCAGTACTTTACTATGCACATGCCCTATATAGGTGTCTTAGCTTTACAAGGCAAACATGTATCATACTCATAATCACAGGTAACATGGATATGGTAAACATCCCATTAACTGGCCTAGCAGTGGCACAGTCACAACTGTTTGACAGACACCCCTGCGGTTGTCATATATGAACTGTCCTTTCCCAGGTGAGTCAGGCTCCTGAGCTGTGTTCCCACCTCACAACCTCTCAGAGCACCACATCTGGACAATGCCTAAAATGATGGGGGGATAAGTAAGGACAGACTTTAAATATACCTGTTACAAACATAGGAAGTTCGTAGAATGATACATTTAGCATTACAGTGAATATTCTTAAGGATGTGGAGTCTTAGACTCAAGTGTTTGTCATTACCTGATGACTGCAATCCTCAGCTACTTGCCAGAAAAGTACAGATCTCCAGAGGAAGAGACAACAATACATGATGGTACAATGTGGACATTCTGTGAAGATCTGTACAGTTGAGAAGTATGTCTGTGATATCTCCCATTGCAGAGAGGGCCAGATGCTATAGCTATAGCAGCTGTTTAGCAGGACATTAGTACAGTATGTCTTGTTGGGACATATATTCCTCCAAATCATATTTCCCATTATTACAGACCAAGAACTACATTTAATTACTTGCTTATATGTTTCACTTACCTTTTTTTTCTTCTCTTTTCCACTTTATGTTTCATTTGTTATCTCTCTCTCTCTCTCTCTCTCTCTCTCTGTGCACTACAGGGATAGAGCTGTTCTGAATAGGTGGCAGCATAGCTTTTGTAGGTGATGCTCATGACCGGCTGATGGCCTGTGCACTTATTGGGGTTCCCACTTGCTAACTGCATGCTGAGTAGCTGTGTAGTTCTTCCAATAGCCAATGCCATGGCAACACACTCCTATAAATGAGTACTCCGTGTGGGTGCTGGCCCATTCCCTTACTTGTAAGGACATCATCCTGGAGATGTTTGAGTTACTACCTCTTACAACAAGACTTGTGGAGACAAGCCAACTAAATGGTTTGGAAGGTTGAAGACTTAAGAGCAGAATGTGAGTATTGCTGTTATATGTTTGGAATACTGCTAGTTTAACAGGGTTTGTCTGCACATGCTACTTCTGCATGGGTTTCAGTCTTACAAAGTTCTGTCTCTGCATAGCTCTTAACTGTAGGGCTGTCCACATAATGGCCACAGGTTAGCCTGTTATGTATGGGCTTTTCCCCAGACAGGTGTTGTCCTTTGCAAATCAGTAGCATACTCTGGTGATTGCATTATGTAGATGGCAACATCCATTTGTTTTTCTGACATTATATCCCTCAGAAAATATATGTTACAAGAAACCCTGTAACACCAGAAACTTACTCAGTGTATAACAGCAATATTTCATGTATGGCCATGTATTTGGGCTTCTGTCCACCAATTAGGTGGATAGGTATACTGGTCTATCATTATTTAGTGCTGTAATTCCTGCTGAGGGAAATGGTGGGAAACATGCTAAAGTCTGTACATTCAAGAGGTATATGTATACAGAATGCTCTTAGATGGCCTTCTAACATGTTTTATGGGGGGACAGTAACACATGATTTAAAACTAAACTGTTAGATCATGTCAGACGTATTACTGATAAGAAATATAACAGTTCTCTAGCTGTACATTTGAATAAATCATGCCACGGGGGCAGTAGTGAGTCTCAAGGTACTGTTTCTGAAACAATCTGTTCCTCAGTGTGGTGAAACATTCATAAAGGACAACTGTTATATACAGACTCAGTGTGTTAATATTAACTGTGATACTTCATCCCATAGGGGGTTAAATGACGAGTGTAATTGGAGGCTGTGTATTCAGTTATGTAATTAGGTGTTAATTGCTTCTTGAGATTAACGCATGTATTTCTGGTGATGTTTACTCCTTGAAGACTTTGGCCAAGACATCAGAGTATAATAAACATGTGTGAATTATTGGCTGGTTACATTTTTCTTTGCTATGTTCAGACATTTTATTTGTTTTGCTAAAAGATTGTTGTATGTCTGGCCATTGTGTATGGCCTATCATGATTTTGTAGCAGTGTACTGTTCACTTATTTATTTGGACTGTGTGGGGGGGGGCAGATGTGAGTGTCATGGCTGCTTTTGTATCCAACTGTGCATGCTGCCCCAGTTGTGGGTGGTCTATCAGCAGTATAGGTTTGTATGGGCAGTTTGGGACATATATGCATCTCTCTCTCTCTCTCTGCATATATATATATATATATATATATATATATATATATAAATGTATGAATGCATGTATATCTATATATGTATGTGTATATATTGTATAGAGTGGTGTGAGGACAAGAACAATGTGTTGTGAAGCCAATTAGACCAGATTACATGTGTCCAGTGGATACTTGTGCGAAATGGACAGCTTTGTATGGGGCGACATTTTTTTTGGGGAACAGATTGCCCTTTTTTTTAAGGTGAGAGTGGGATGTTCTGGAAGGATAGTAGGGATATTTGTAGAGGTAGGTTGGGGTAGGAAGACAGGCAAAACAGCATACAGGGGCAGCATATGATGCATGTGGGGGTAAACACCTTGGGAGGCGAGGACTGTTTGGAAATCAGAAGTCCATGAGCTCCCAAATGGAAACAGTGGGACTGAGGTCCCCACCCATGGGCAGTCACCACTGCACCTTCATGGCCTCGAAGGTAACTGTGCTGGGGGCTGAGCAGGAGGGATAGGCTGAGCCTCTAATTGCACCATGCAGCCCTCAAGCTGGAGTACCATATCTCCAAACTACTTTTGCAGCTTGCTACTCATCAATCCCCGGACCTGGCTTCAGTTGATGGTATCCTGTCTGCACCAGCTCCTGGGGGGGAGAAGCCCCGTCCCCTGAGGCAGTACTACCTGAAGGTGGTGCAGGACCAGTGGATGAGGAGGTCCTGGGGTGGGTCCCAGATGTGCTGGGGCCCATTGCCATGGCCAGATGAGGTGGTAGATATGGGTCCACTGGGACCGGTCTTCCCAAACATGCTATGGTGGTGTAGTTTTAGAACATATGTGGGTTAGTAATAGTCAATGCAATCCAGGATTAGTTATGACAGCAGGCATAGATATCGCCATTAACCAAAACAACTGATTTGGAACAGTTACATAGCAAACAGAACGCATGCATATATGGAACCACAGTGACCATTACAATGGCATGCATGTTACATTGATAGCAACAGGCCACCAATGAAAGTATTTCAACATGGAACATTAATAGAAAAACATTTCAATATTTGTTGAACAATAGGACATATGTCCCAACAGTAGATTTGGTGTAAACATACCCATTGATTTGTGTGTTTAGATTAATGTTGCAGATATGGTGGGGGGAGAGAGAGAAGTCAATTAACAACTTATATATCCTTGCAGTACTCGCAACTTTAATGATCATTGTTCTAATCATTATTCTACAGGTATTATTACAAGACCCTATGACCCTGGTTTGGCCAGTGGTATGTTTGCACACAGTGTATAATTCAACCGTCTTATACCGACTTCCTACTTCTCTTACCTGGAAGACCTGTGGGGGAATGTTTGTTAACACTACATGACTGTTTCTACACATATTCCCAACATCCTTGTTAAAATTATACACACAGCTTACTACCACTCCCAGGATTCTAACCGTGGCTGTGTCTGCTAAATATACAACAATCTATGTGCTGTCAGAGGAAGCTATTACAAAACTGCTGTCATTTCATTCAGTGTTTTCTGTCTAAGTCTCTCTTGATTATACAATCTGACTTTGTAATTACAACATACTTATGCAGACATTCCTAGACATATTTTTTATGTAGCACAGTGTGGGAAACAGTGGTTAACACAAAATTGCTATTCAGATATCAGATCTTGGTGAATGCAACATGTCAAGCCATACAATACCAGAATAAACACAACCATTCCAGGGCTTAGACCTTTATTGCCAGGCAGTTACAGTTCTCTTACCTGGAAGACCTGTGGGGGAATGTTTGTTAAGACTACCTGACTGTTTCTACACATATTCACAAAATCCTAGTTGAACTTATGCATATAGCTTACTACCACTCCTGGGATTCAAACCATGGCTGCATCTGCTAAAAGTACAACAATTTGTATATCATCAGAGTGAGCTATTGGGAAGCTGCTGCTCTTTCCTTCAATGTTTTCTGTCTAAGTCTCTCTTGGTTGTACAATCTGATCTTGTAATTACAACATTGTTATACAGACATTCTAGACACATTTTTATGTAGCACAGTAAGACCTGTGTGGGGAATGTCTATTAACACTACCTGACTGTTTCTACACATATTCACAAAATCCTAGTTGAAATTATGCATACAGCTTACTACCACTCCTGGGATTCAAACCATGACTTTGTCTGCTAAAAGTACAACAATTTGTATATCATCAGAGTAAGCTATCGGGAAACTACTGCTTTTATATTTAATGTTTTCTGTCTAAATCTCTCTTGGTTGTAAAATCTGACCTTGTAATTACAACATTCTTATACAGACATTCTAGACATATTTTATGTAGCACACTGTTGGAAACAGTAGTTAACACATTACTATTCAGATATCAGATCTTGGTGAATGCAACATTTCATGCCATAAAATACCAGAGTAAACACAACCAGTCCAGGATTTAGAACTTTACTGCCAGGCAGTTACACTTTTATTTAAATATGACCTATATGGTTCTATTACTGTCATATTTTCTGGTTTATTCAGTATAAACCATACACATTTTTTATACTGCCAGGTGACATTTTACTCCTTTATATTTATTTGGTATGACTACTACAAGCAGGATTGTTACTCACCAGCCTCGCAATGCAGCCTTTGCAACCTACTGGCATGGGCTTCATGAATCACAGCCCACTCAGTTGGAGCTGTAATGAAAACAGTGAAACATTAAGGCATACCTATCAATCACATATGCAGGCTGGACTTTGGTAAACAGTTATTGCTATGAATACTTACACACTGCTGGGACATCTCCCCCATCTCTTGCTTCTTGGACTCACTGTTCCAAGAGCTCCCTCTTCCTCTGTTTCAAGTCAGCATAGTAGTGCCGGACCTGTTCACCAGTCTGAGGGATACCAGTAGCACTTGGGTGGTCATGGGTGAGACTTTCCCAAGCTTCTGCTTTATATTGGAAGCCCTGGTACTGGTCGTACAACGGTCTCACATCATGTTTTTTTACCAGGAGTCCTACCATGACCTTGGACTCCTGTATGCCTCAGAGCTGTGCCCAAATGCACATGCCCTCTCCAACACCTGCCATACTGCCTAGAGTGGAGAGCTCAACAAGTTATGAGCTGTATTCCTGCCTGCAGGGTTTAAATATAGCCAATTTCCTGCCCTTTGCTGTGATTGGATGGTTTTGAAAATGCTGAGCTAAGCTAAGGTATGGGCAAACCTGCTTAGCTATGGTTGGCAGTGAGTAAAAGGGCAGGTTCAGCACTGCTTACCAATGGCAAATCAACTTAGCTGGGCTACTTATTGCTTATTATTCATATGTACATAATGCTTACACCCGGTCAGCATAGCTGTGCAATGCTTAGCATTGCTTATGGTTTATTTTATAGGACTACCACCTGAATGGGATTGATTCATCATTCATTATATAATATAGATTTATTTACTTTCCCTGACATCCCCACAATGTGCTGTCATTACATTTATTCTTGTGTGATTATACTATATGGGGCACTTGTGTTTATATGGGGTTTCACTACTTTATTACACTGACACCTCACATCTGGGCCTAATACACTGCTCTGGTTGAGAAATATAAGTTACTTCCTACATAAATATACAAATAAATTAAAATTGTAATGTTTACTCATCCAAATGGCTTTGGTGAGGCTCGAACCATGAATGACTACATGCAAGGTGCATACTCTTACCACTACACTATTACACTTATGTTTACACCAGATGTCAGGTCTATATTACCAGAATGAAACACGTAAATAGTGAACACACTTTGAGCGACACATAAATAGCAAAGTACTAAAATGTCGAATCACCTAAGTACCAAAAAATATAAAAGCGAAATGTTATAGTTGGCCCAAACCTCCCTATTAAACGCTTTTCGTGTGACGCAAGTACATCAGTTAGGAATTGTAAGCTCCTGTAATGTAAATAATATATGTATTTTCAACGATACATACTGTATAATCTACACAAGTGAAAGATTTCATTACATAAACTCTGTTAAAGTACACAGATCCACATATGTGCCATTTTCACGTGCACGAGTGGCCCTACACTGTTTCTGCATAGAAAGCCATGCGGAATGCTAATGAGCTCATTTGCTGATGAAAACCATGCCAATGAGCCTATTTAGTGATCCAGCAAAGTGGCATGTTCCATGCTGAAACAGTGTAGCTTGCAGAAATGTATTTGGTTACTAACTGAATACATTTCTGAAATCTACACAACAGAGCCATGTCAATTCTCCAGAAAGCATGTATAATTAGGTTTTGCATGCCAATGGCCAAATATATGGCCATTGGCATGCAAAACCACTCAAAATTAATAAAATAATAAAATAATTTTATGTTGGCCAAACTCGGCCATTGAGGGCAGGTTTTGTGGTACGCTAGTGGGGGGGGTACATGTAAAAATGGGGGGGGGGCTGCATGAGAACTACTTTCTGCATTTTTCCATTATAGTCAATGGCATGGAGAAAGTAAACATAGGCAGGGAACAATGGTTGCTAAGGGGGAAGGCTCTGGAATAGTGCAGTAACTAGGGTTTAAGGCAGTGGGGTATGCTAATGAGGGGACTTATACTGAATCACAAGTTGGCCATGAAAATTTCTAAGTGTCAGACTGCACCTAACCGTGTAGGTGCTCTAACACCATTGTGTAGGCAGGAGGAGCAAGGAACATGAAAAGGGGGGTGCCATGCTTTCTGGAAGCACATTGGAGCCCTGTTGGCTGGTTTCTGCTTAGGTAAGCACAGCTAGGAGAGTGGTTGTGTCTGAGGCTGTGTACTCATACTCCATGAACTGAAGAGAGTGTCCATGTGCAGAGAAGGGACATATCTTTCTGTTTATACTACCAACAGGCTGAAAGAGGAAGGGTAGAAGGAAAAGGCAAAGGAAGTATTAGAACAAGGGAAATATTTATACCTATCTTTGTGGCTGATATTCTGAGACATATTTAAGTTCTTAAAGTACTTCCATATCTATTTGGTGACACTGTACAGGCCACTCCTAAATAGCCTTGCTTGGTCAAACTACTATTTGGATTAATAGTAAAATTACACAGCACGATTGGACACCCTTTGTGAAGGCCTTAAGTAGCTGATAAAGAGCTGGCTGGTGGCAGTGATAAGTAACTTATATTCTAGGCGGAAGGGAGCATAGCTAGTAAACCTGTGCCAGCCTTTTCCAGGTGTGTGTGTGTGTGTGTGTGTGTGTGTGTGTGCATGTGCGTGCGTGTGTGTATGTGTGTGTGTGTGTGTGTGTGTGTGTGTGTGTGTGTGTGTGTGTGTGTGTGTGTGTGTGTGTCTGTGTGTGTGTGTGTGTGTGTGTGTGTGTGTGTGTGTGTGTGTGTGTGTGTGTGTGTGTGTGTTGATATATCAATTAAATCGCAAAGTGTGTGGGTGTCAGCTACTTGGGCAGGGACATGAAGCACTGGTTGGATAGAAAGAGTGCTGGAGGTCTTAGCTTGGCCATGTGGCCAAGATCTCAACCCTATAGCTGTGCCAGTGGGGAGTCTTATTGGGGATCTAGCAAAAGAGGGAGAAACCAGCCTCAGACTAATTGTGATCTCTGTGTGCTCTTAAATGAAATTGCACTTTACTGTGTGTTGTGTACTTGTCATTGCCCCACTGTGTATGTCTCTCACTGTTGCCAGTGGTGAGGATTCAAGCTGCTTGATTACTGGGCCAGTGCAGGGGCATCACACTATCAACTGTCTACCTTTCCAAGGCCAATATAAATCAAAGGTACAATGAGCAGTTCAACAACACAAATGCAGTTATACTAAGCACTAAGTTAGCTATGCACCCTGAGCATCAGACACAGCTTTTGTATCCCTGAATCCAAAAGGTAAAACATTGAGATATGGCATAGTTATCAGTTGCACAGGGTGTTGTGGAGGGGGGGGGGCAAGAAGCCGAGGCTGACACAAAAGGTTAGTGACATACCTCTCAACTGTACAGATTTTCACACCATGTCATATTTTTGGTCTTTTTCTCATAAAATTGTAGCTTTCTGGCAAATCATTGGGAAATCATTGAGGGTTGAAGTCAGAAAAATAATGAGAGACATTTGAATGTCAGACTTCATACCCTTCAGAAAATTTCGTTCTTTTCCTGGCTGCTGCCTTGCTGAAAAGGAAGGAATTTAGGCTTGACATTGCAGTGAAATGAAGCATGGCCTCAGGTGCAGTGCGAGCCTTTGGTATGCAGTACACAGACACACTAACAGAAACAGATGCTCCCAGGTTGCTATGGTAATGGAGACAGAGTGATGATAATGCTTAATGGCTCTGAGGTGCCTCTGAGATGATTCTCAACAATGAAAGTTTTCATTTAAAAAAAAAAAAATATATATATATATATATATATATATATATATATATATATATATATATATATATATATATATATATATATATATATATAAAATAAAAGTACTGTTTTAAACCACATATACACATACTGATGGTCTCCCAACACTTTGTTTAGCTCATTAAGTTGATTCTTGATAAAAAAAATAATAATAAGCGCAATTTTATATTTAAAATGTATTTTGGACCAAACACATTAAGGACTTACATAAGAGTCGAAGTCTGAATTATTGTAAAAGACTAAGAGCACTTGGCCTTGTGCAGTACAATTTTGGGAGGTGAGCTTGCTGGGAGTGTTTGGCATTATGGGGCTAGCTGATTCTAGGGGTGTTTGAGGTTGCCAGGAATTGCTAAAGAGTCATCAGATTTCCTTTGTGGAAATATCTGTGGGAATGGAAGGTGTGTTAAGTGGTTCACTGGCAGAGTGGCAACTGCATGGATCAGGCTGATAAAATGTAACACGACAAATACTGATTTGGATATTTTAAAAACAGCCTGGAAAAATACCACATGAACTAGTGAATGGTATTCTGGAAAAACTGGATGGGCATTGTTGCCCGTGCTTAAGTACTGATATGTGTGTATGTAAGGATGGAAATATACTTATAAGACACTAGAAGGGTCTCATAATTTAAAGTCTATGGACTGCATAAACATGCTTGGAAGGAGCTAATAATAAGAATAAGCATTACAGCTTGTGGTATCTCAAATAACTAAGCAACAGCCAAAAAAACACAAAACAATAGTTATGTAATGTATGATTTTAGTAAATCTAGACATAAAATATATAATTGTCATATAAGATGAGGCAGTCTGCTGAATTTAGATATTAAAGACAGGATTTAATAACATGGGGTTGTGTATAATAACACTACTGTCTTAACTTGTCATAATGACATACACTACACTGAACATGAAGGGGAAGCATGTTGATTTTCTTATATAAGTAAATATGCATAACAAGTCATGTAACTGCTTTAAACTGAATTGTAGTTTTTGTAACCCATCTCAACCATACCTAATACTTAAGCGGTTACCAAGGTAACTAATGTTTTATATATGTCATCAAACTGACAAAGTTGTTCAAGTGAAACAATAGAAGCCTGAACTTGAAATGTCACAGAATGTAGCAATCATATTCTGAACAAATAGTATTAAATTGACAATAGACACTCAGTTTAATAACATGGGCTTGTGTATAATAACACTACTGTTTTAATTTCTCATAAATGACATACACTATATTGAACATTTGGTTTGTATGGTTTAAACCTAGTAAAAGGATGCACCACTATTCTTTCATCACTTCAGTTCTATTATTGTTTAATTATCTATCTATTGTATTATCTATGTAATTGTATTAGTGTAGTTGTGTTAAAAGTGGAGCTTTTCTCCCCGGGCCTCCGCTGAAAATGGACATTTACCCAGTCGAACTATCCCGGTCAACAAATGTAAAATAAATAAAAAATAAATAAACATCAAGGGGAAGCATGATATTTTTCTCATTTAAGTAAATGTGTATAACAAGTCATATAATTGCTTTAACTTGAATTGTGGTTTTGTAACCCATCTTGACCATACATAATACTTAAGCTGTTACCTAATGTTTTATACATGACATCAACCTGACAAAGTTGTTCAAGGGAAACTATAAAAGCCTGAACTAGGAATGTCACAGAATGAAACAATCACATTCTGAACAAATAATATTAAATTGACAATAATCACTCAAGTTTAACCTTTGCTGATTATACAAAATAGAATGTTGCCATTTAAATCTAAAAACTTTCAGTATGTGCCATAAAATAGCAATTTATGAATATGGAAATGGAACTTGTAATCATTAATTACAATAAGTGAATTTGTTGTTTTAACCTATAATTTCACTCAATTTATAAGAAATTGCAGATATGAAAATCCTTATATGTAGGAAATGGTGGGAAAAGGGATGCACTGATAATTAAAATGCACTAACTTTCATCAATGTTTACATAAAACAAACTTGATGCTTTAATTAAGTTAGCAACAAAGTGATTACTTAAATGCTGGCAAACAATGAAATATAACTTCTGATATATCCAGTAAAATACATTGTATTATAAACATTAGGTGTAAATATTATTACCATCTATTTATATTAAGTAATAAGTTTTGAAAGACTTCATCAATAAGGGTGAATATGTTAAATAACTGTGTGCTATAATCGTTTACTGAGGTTTTATATATGATACATCTTACTTTACTATGATTGAATTGCTTGTCATGTATCTTGCATGTAAATATTAATTGCTTATACAATAAGTAGACATTTATATTGCATTAGAATTCAGTCTAATCTACAATAGTACTATATCAGTTCAAAATAACATAAATATTGCTTATTCCTATTACAAATATTCTCCATATGATAATTCAATTTATGGAGCTCAGATGTTCTGGATTGTCAAGGTATGAGTGATTCTCTGATGGACTTAGATTTATCCATCAGATTAGGATTGATTTTTATTCCATGGCTAGTGCGGATCTTTGTTTTGTTAACATTTATTAATTTAAATTTGTTATTTCACAAAATATTTTTAATATGCCTGACCAAAGCATTACTTTATTGGTAAACACTCAAAGTATAAAACTGATAATTTCCTTTAAAAGCTCAAACATATACTTTATACTTAAAGGAAAATGTTTAATAGTCACAATAAAACAAAAAAATACATACCCCAGGATTCAGCAAGCAGCTGTGCAGGAATAAGTTATTCCTGTATGGCATGGACCATTCATGTGCATCACGGCAGCATGCCATGCATATTTATGAAGGCACGCTGCCATGCTGTAAAACAAACATGGTTCTGTGTATGAGGGCAGGGGGTGTGTCTGACAGCAGAGCTCTCACAATATATACACCCCCTGCACTCCAGAATTGCTGTTTGGCAATTTCAAATGAGCAAGAACGCTTGCAACACCCTCAATCCATCAGGCTAAGAAATCTGGACAAAGCCATAAGGGACAATCATCCCTACCAAGCCATAAAATTGATAGAATAACGGGTTTACCATAAGCATATAGCACACACCTCCCAACCAGTTAGAGTAAGGAATCTGGAAAAAGCCATAATGGACAATCGTCCCACAAAGCAGAAAGTTGATAGAATAACAGGTTTAGCATTAGCAAGGATATTCTGAAGGGTACAAAGAAACAAACATA
This sequence comes from Protopterus annectens, assembly GCF_019279795.1. NCBI lineage: Eukaryota > Metazoa > Chordata > Ceratodontiformes > Protopteridae > Protopterus > Protopterus annectens. The sequence goes on from NC_056746.1 coordinate 409,538,838, forward strand.
ACAATTTTTTTTTATAAATCCAATAAAGTTTAAGTGTAGCTGCTCGGGTGTGTCCTGTTGCTTAGTTACGCTTAATCCAGCTTAAACAGCACAAGAAGTTAAATAGCAAGAAACATCCAACTTAAGCAGTGCTGCAATAGTATATAGTGGTTAGAGTGTATGCTGTGCAAGCAGCTATTTCTGGTTTGATCCCCATTGTAGCCAATTGGCATTTTACATGTGAAAGCAGTACATAAACATTTTTTTTATAATTAGCTACAATAAAACATGATATTTGTTAACCAGAGTACTGTAGTAGGTCCAGATGTGAAGTGTCAGTATAATAAAGTTGTGAAACTTCCATATAAAGACAAGTTCCCCATACAGTATAGTCATACATGAATAAATGCAATGAAAGCATATTGGGGGAAGTCAGGGACAGTAAACATATTTCTAATATGTAATGAATGATGAATGAATCCCATACAGCAGGTAGTGTATAAAATAAAAAATAAGCAATGCTAAGCATTCCACAGCTCTGCTTGCCGGGTGTAAGCATTGTGTAACTATCACTGCTAAGCAATAAGAAGCCCAGCTAAGTGGAATTGCCCATTGGTAAGCAATCGAGTTCACAAAAGACGGTAAACAGTTGATAAACGAAAAATAGGCACAGACTCCTTGCTCCAGCACTCAAAATGCAGCGTTGTTGCAATTGTAGTTCAAAGGAAATAGCGAAAGCCAAATATCTTAACGCAAATTTATTATTCAAGCGTTTTCGCCATGTACACTGACACAGCTTCTTCAGAGAGAAAACAGTAAATTTGAACTAAGTCAGACATTTAAATCTTGGAAAAGGAAATGATGTCATAGCAATTAAAATTTTAAATATTTCAATTTACCAACAGAACAAGAATAATTTAATATATAAGATCTGTGCATATAAATTAGTTAAAATCACTTAGATGCCGAAGTATTACTCCATAATTAGAGAGACAGCTACTACGGACATCCTTAGAGTCTAAAAACTCGTAAGAATCTTACTAAACAGTTTGGAGAACCAGTTAAACAGTAATAAACATTCTAGTAAGAATGAAAATTAAAAATTAGAAATTAAAAAAACACAATGCAACTGGAAATTAATAGTTGGAGAAGGTCAACTTTGTACTCAATTACAAGTTAGAAAAAGAACTCATAATTAAAAACTACTTCATAAGCAAAATGCACATATTTAACATACACCAGAAGTTAAAGACGCATTACGTGGTTATCTTAAGTAACTCCTCATTTTCAACACTGAAATGATGTTACAGTTTTCATTTAGTCCTGGGTAGTTAAATGCATCTGTTCTAAGTTGCCATTCAAGCTCACATATTTCTAAGAGCAGTGGAATAGGACCACCCCTAATATTACCTTGAATTTGGTCTATTGCCATGAATGAAAAACTATGGCCAGGCTGGTTAATAATGTGCTTAGCAAGTGCGTTGCTGTCGTTTTTATTTTTGATCGCGTATAGATGTTCATACATACGGTCACGTAATCTACGATCGGTCTTTCCGATGTAGAAAGATGGACAGCAATCGCACAAGGCCACATAAACAATAGATTTGCTTTCACAATTTAATGGGGCTCTGATTATATATTTTTTGTTACGTATAATAAATGTCTGTCCTGATCTAACTTTATGACATCTATTACAGAAGCCACAAGGGTACATACCCACCTTCCTATTGAAAGGTACGTTAAGAGAACCCCTTTGTAATAATTCCTTTAAGTTGTTGTTTCTTTTAAACACAAATCTAGGAAATAAACCAAATTTATCTGTAAGTGTGGGATTGCTTATAATAAAGTCCCAATTACGATGATAGTCATGATGGCTTTAATCAAGACTAAATGTTGTAATATAACTCACAGATGGATCAAAAGAGGTTGTCACAACTGACATCTCATCCGTTACTGAATTAATGTTAATGGAGTCATTAGAAGTATCCAAATCAAGTGGAAATGAAATGACAGGGTTACTCCTACATAAAATGGCCGTAAAATACCCATTATTTCTCTTTGTGTTTACTTCAATAGTAAGTTCGTTAATCAATTCAGTTGGATAACCTCTATTTGAAAACATTTCAAATAGAAAATCACATTCTTTGTGAAAATCATCCAAGGTACTGCACATTTTTGCCGCTCTCACCAACTGGCCCTTAACTATAGTTCTTTTTTGTTTAAATGGATGGTGGCTGGAGAAGTGCAAAAATGAGTTGCAGTACGTTGGTTTTCTATAAATGTTTGAGATATATGTGTTACTCTGGTGATCCTTCATCAGTTTAATATCCAAGTAATCAATCTCTGATGTAGAAAACTTATAAGTGAATTTTAAAAATTCTGTAGTTTTATTAATGGAGTTAACAAAGGCATCGGCTTTAAAGAGGTCACCCCTAAAGAGCAGAACTATATCGTCCAAGTATCTCGTGTAGTATTGCACTGGTGCCATCAGGGTAGATGATGCAAAAAGGAGATGTTTCTCCCAATATCCCATAAAAAAGTTTGCCACAGAATCCCCACAGGGGGATCCCATGGCAACACCCTGTTTTTGGAGAAAATGCTTCTTATCGAAAATGAAATAATTAGACGACAGAACTATATCCAATAGTTCTGTGACTAAATCTATTTCAATCCTTGGGGCACCCAGTTCTTCAAGTATTTGATGGAAATGATTTAATTGATGGAAGGTCCTCCATGACATATCCAAGTGCGAAACTCGTGGACAAACTTTTGTCTAAATATGTGCAGTCCCTCCCTGGTGTTTGTAAAGACTCGTGGTCTTTTTTAGAACGAATGAATAGTCTACCCTTTAACAGTGAAGTTAATTTTCTCACTGTGGATGTTGTAGACTTGTATACTTCAATTCCTCACCAGGAGGCGCTTGAGTGGACTGCACTTTTACTTGAAGAACTGGGTGCCCCAAGGATTGAAATAGATTTAGTCACAGAACTATTGGATATAGTTCTGTCGTCTAATTATTTCATTTTCGATAAGAAGCATTTTCTCCAAAAACAGGGTGTTGCCATGGGATCCCCCTGTGGGGCTTCTGTGGCAAACTTTTTTATGGGATATTGGGAGAAACATCTCCTTTTTGCATCATCTACCCTGATGGCACCAGTGCAATACTACACGAGATACTTGGACGATATATTTCTGCTCTTTAGGGGTGACCTCTTTAAAGCCGATGCCTTTGTTAACTCCATTAATAAAACTACAGAATTTTTAAAATTCACTTATAAGTTTTCTACATCAGAGATTGATTACTTGGATATTAAACTGATGAAGGATCACCAGAGTAACACATATATCTCAAACATTTATAGAAAACCAACGTACTGCAACTCATTTTTGCACTTCTCCAGCCACCATCCCTTTAAACAAAAAAGAGCTATAGTTAAGGGCCAGTTGGTGAGAGCAACAAAAATGTGCAGTACTTTGGATGATTTTCACAAAGAATGTGATTTTCTATTTGAAATGTTTTCAAATAGAGGTTATCCAACTGAATTGATTAACGAACTTACTATTGAAGTAAACACAAAGAGAAATAATGGGTATTTTACGGCCATTTTATGTAGGAGTAACCCTGTCATTTCATTTCCACTTGATTTGGATACTTCTAATGACTCCATTAACATTAATTCAGTAACGGATGAGATGTCAGTTGTGACAACCTCTTTTGATCCATCTGTGAGTTATATTACAACATTTAGTCTTGATTCGAAAGCCATCATGACTATCATACGTAAGAATTGGGACTTTATTATAAGCAATCCCACACTTACAGATAAATTTGGTTTATTTCCTAGATTTGTGTTTAAAAGAAACAACAACTTAAAGGAATTATTACAAAGGGGTTCTCTTAACGTACCTTTCAATAGGAAGGTGGGTATGTACCCTTGTGGCTTCTGTAATAGATGTCATAAAGTTAGATCAGGACAGACGTTTATTATAATGAATAAAAATATATAATCAGAGCCCCATTAAATTGTGAAAGCAAATCTATTGTTTATGTGGCCTTGTGCGATTGCTGTCCGTCTTTCTACATCGGAAAGACCGATCGTAGATTACGTGACCGTATGTATGAACATCTATACGCGATCAAAAATAAAAACGACAGCAATGCACTTGCTAAGCACATTATTAACCAGCCTGGCCATAATTTTTCATTCATGGCAATAGACCAAATTCAAGGTAATATTAGGGGTGGTCCTATTCCACTGCTCTTAGAAATATGTGAGCTTGAATGGCAACTTAGAACAGATGCATTTAACCACCCAGGACTAAATGAAAACTGTAACATCATTTCAGTGTTGAAAATGAGGAGTTACTTAAGATAACCACGTAATGCGTCTTTAACTTCTGGTGTATGTAAAATATGTGCATTTTGCTTATGAAGTAGTTTTTAATTATGAGTTCTTTTTCTAACTTGTAATTGAGTACAAAGTTGACCTTCTCCAACTATTAATTTCCAGTTGCATTGTGTTTTTTCAATTTCTAATTTTTAATTTTCATTCTTACTAGAATGTTTATTACTGTTTAACTGGTTCTCCAAACTGTTTAGTAAGATTCTTACGAGTTTTTAGACTCTAAGGATGTCCGTAGTAGCTGTCTCTCTAATTATGGAGTAATACTTTGGCATCTAAGTGATTTTAACTAATTTATATGCACAGATCTTATATATTAAATTATTCTTGTTCTGTTGGTAAATTGAAATATTTAAAATTTTAATTGCTATGACATCATTTCCTTTTCCAAGATTTAAATGTCTGACTTAGTTCAAATTTACTGTTTTCTCTCTGAAGAAGCTGTGTCAGTGTACATGGCGAAAACGCTTGAATAATAAATTTGCGTTAAGATATTTGGCTTTCGCTATTTCCTTTGAACTACAATTGCAACAACGCTGCATTTTGAGTGCTGGAGCAAGGAGTCTGTGCCTATTTTTCGTTTATCCATTGGTAAGCAATACTGAACCTGCCCCTTTAAGCACTGCCAACCTTAGCTAAGCAGGTTTGCCGTTAGCTTAGCTCAGCATATTCAAACCTGTCCAATCACAGCAAAGGACAGGAAATTGGCCATAATTAAACTTTGCAGGTGGGAATATAGCTCTTAACTGGTTGCAGCTTCTCATTGTAGGCAGTGTTGCAGGAGTTGGTGAGGGCATGTGCTTCCAGGCATATCGTTGGGGCATACAGGAGTCTAAGGTCATGGAAGGACTCCTGATAAAGAACCATGATGGGATACTGCTACAGGGTCAGTACCAGGGCTCCCAATATAAAGGGGAAGCCTGGGACTGTCTCACCCATGACCTCACCAGTGCCACTGGTATCTGCTGGACTTTTGAGCAGATCCAGCACCACTATACCGACTTGAAGCAAAGAAAGAGAGAGGTCTTGGACCAGTGGGTCCAAGAAGCAAGGCAGAGGGGTTATGTCCCAGCAGTGTGTAAGTATCCATATAAATAACTGTTTAGTAAAGTCCAGCCTGTGTATGTGATGAATAGATATGCCTAAATATTTCCCTAGTCCCTTTACAGCTGCAGCTGAGCGGGCTGTGAATCAGGAAGCCCATGCTAGCAGGTTGCAAAGGCTGCATTGCGAGGCTGGTGAGTACGTGCTTGTAGTAGTCATACCAAATAAATATAAAGTAGTAAAAAGTCAGCAGGCAGTATAAAAACTGTTATGGGTTGTACTGAATAAACCAGATAATATGACAGTAATAGTCTCATATAGGTCATATTTCAATAAAACCGTAACTGCCTGTCAATAAAGTTCTAAATCATGGACTGGTTGTGTTTACTCTGGTATTGTATGGCATTTAGTATTGCAGTCTCTGAATAGTAATGTTGTGTTAACCACTGTTACCCACACTGTGCTACATAAAAAACATGTCTAGGAATGTCTGTATAAGACTGTTGTAAGTACAAGGTCTGATTGTACAAACAAGAGAGACTTAGACATAAAGCACGGAAGGAACAGCTAGCAGTTTCTAAATAGCTCAATCTGATGAAACTCAAACTGTTGTGCTTTTAGCACACACAGCCATGGTTTGAATCCTAGGAGTGGTAGTAGTAAGCTGTATGCATAATCATACCTCTCAACTGAACACATTTTTGCAGAATGTCCAGATAATTGGCTCATATTTTAGTCTTGTTCGTATGTCTCCCTGGCAAATCACTGGGATGATCCCAGAATTGTAGCCACTAAATAATGACATGCATTTGATTGTCTCAAATCCTTCAGAAAATGTATATTAAATCAAATCCTGTTACTCTAGCAATTCTTCAAGTTTGTAAGAGCAATATGCAAAGTACGTCCCTATTTGTACCCCCATGTTGTCGAGTTTTGTCTAGAGTGTGTGCATTAAGAGATTTAGAGGAACATGCATAATATTAACTAGGAATCTGGGAATATGTGTAGAAACAGTCAGGTAATGTTAACAAACATTCCTCCCACATGCCTTTCACATAAGAAAACTGTAACTGCCTGGCAATAAAGTTTTAAATCCTGGACTGGTAGTCTTTACTCTGGTATTGTATGGCCTGACATGAAGCATTTACCAACATATGATATCAGAATAGTACTGTTGTGTCAACCACACTTTTCTCACACTGTGCTACATAAAATATGTCTAGGAATGTTTGTATAAGACTGTTGTAATTACAAGGTCAGATTGTACAACCAAGAGAAACTTACAAAGAAAATACTGAAGGCACAAACAGTGGTGTCTAAATAGCTCACTCTGATGAAACAAAAACTGATGTATTTTTAGTACACACAGCCATGGTTTGAATCTTGGGAGTGGTAGTAAGCTGTATGCATAAATCATACCTCTCAGCTGTACAGAATGTCCTGATATATGGCTCATATTTTTGGCCTGTTCGTCTTTTTCCTGGGAAATCAGTGGGATGATCTCAGGATTGTAGTCACCAACTAATGACTTGCATTTGAGTGTCAGACTTCAAATCCTTCAAAAAATGTATATTAAAACAAATCCTGTTACTCTATCAACTGTATAAAAGTTGATAAGAGCAATATTCAAAATATGTCCCTAATTGTACCCCCATGTTGTTAAGCTTTGTCCAGATGTTGTGCATTAAGAGATTGAGAGGTATGTGCATAATTACAACTAGGAATCTGGGAATATGTGTAGAAACAGTCAAGTAGTGTTAACAAACATTCCCTCCACAGGTCTACCAGGTAAGACAAGTAGAATTTAGCTATAAGACAGTTGAAGTATACACTGTGTACAAACATACCACTGCCCAAACCAAGGCCATAGGGTATTGTAACAATACCTGTAGAGCAATGATCATTAAAGTGGTGAGTACTGCAAGGATATATAAGTTGCTAATTGACATTTCTCTCCCCCCACAACATATCTGCAACAATAATCTAAATACACAAATCAATGGGTATGTTTACACCAAACCTACTGTTGGGACATATGTCATATTGTTCAATAAATATTTAAATGTGTTTCTACTAATGTTCCATGTTGAAATACTATCATTGGTGGCCTGTTGCTATCAATGTAACCTGCATGCTGTTGTAATGGTCACTGTGGTTCCATATATGCATGTGTTCTGTTTGCTATGCAGCTGTTCTAAATCTGGTGTTTTGGGTTAATGGGAATATCTATGCATGTTGTTATAACTAATACTGGATTGTGTTGACTGTTACTAACCCAGATATGTTCTAAAACTGCAACATCATAGCATGTTTGGGAAGGCCAGTACCAGCGGACCCACCTCTCCCACCTCATCTGGTCATGGCATCTGGCCCCAGCATGTTTGGGACCCTCCCTGGGACCTCCTCATCTGCTGGCCCTGCACCACCTTTGGGTGGAACTGCCTCAGGGGATGGGGATCGTCCTCCCCCTGGGAGTGGGCATGGACAGGATCTTGTCACCCGAAATCAGGTCTGGGGTCTGGTATGTAGGGAGCTCCACAGAGAATTGGGAGATCTGCTACACCAACTTGTGGGCCATGTGGTGCAATTAGAGGGTCAGCCTGCCCCTCCTGCTCAGCCCCCAGCACAGCCCCCTTTGGGGCCAAAAAGGTGCAGTGGTGAAAGCCCATGGGTGGGGGCCTCAGTCCCACTGTTACCATTTGGGGGCTCGTGGGCTTCCAATTTTCAAACACCCCTCCCTGTCCAAGGTGTTTACCCCCCACATGTGTCATATACCACCCCTGTATGCTGTCTTATTTATCTTGCCTATCTTCCGAACCAACCTACCTCCCCAAATATATCTACTATCCTTCCCCAACATCCCACTCTCACCTTAAAAAAAAGAAAGGGCAATCTGTTCCCCCCAAAAATTTTGCCACATACATAACTGTCCATTTTGCACACATGTCCAATGGACACATGTAATCTGGTCTAATTGGCTTCACAACTCATTATTGTTGTCCTCACCCCTCTCTCAGGGGTTTGAGTGTCCAAATATACCTCCAAATTCAGTATATATGCACAGCTGTTGCTGTAGAAGAAATAGATAGCTCTGGATCTTCCCTACACCTGTCCTGCACATCCCTAGCTACTTTCCTCTATTCTCTTTGCCTCTTTGTGCCCCCTTTTTCACCACTTTCCTATCACCCATTTTTTCTTTTCTTTTAAAGAAATTATGGTGAAGTTAAGCGGGAATAAGCACTTTTAAGCAGTAGTAAGCAGGATTAAGCCTGTTTGTGTGGCGGTAAGCAATGCCTACACAGAATAAGCAAATACCAGCTAACTGTCTGTAAGCATATTTAACCAGAAGTTAGCATTGCTTATCGTCGCACAAACCAATGCAAACCTACTTAAAGCTGCTCAAAACTGCCTTATCCAGTCTGTATCCAATAGCCCTTGTTCTGCCTAGTAACAAAATAAACATGCAGAACTTGAACCCAGGACCCAGTACACTATAATCACAGCAGTTAACCACTAAGTCATGAAGATGTCTGTTATTTTTCAAATATATCAGTACACATACTGAATAGTAGTCAACTGCTCTGACCACTACAATTGTTTAGTACTTGTAAGTGAAAAAGGTGTTGACTCAGTCATGTTCTTATATGTAAATATACACATATCAGATTAATGTGGTGGGATACATCTGAGAAGGTATGTTTACACATAAAAGTATATCTATCTATCTATATATATATATATATATATATATATATATATATATATATATATATATATATATATATATATATATATATATATATATATATATATATATATATATATATATAAATACATATTCATACACACACACATATATTTCTAGATCTCTCTCTCTCTCTCTCTCTCTCTCTCTCTCTCTCTCTATATATATATATATATATATATATATATATGGGTTCACTTTCCATGCTCGAAATGCTAAAATATTGAATTTTACAATTTCGAGCCTGTAAAGTCAAATGGACGGAAACCGTGAACCCAGAAATGTCAAATGCAGAATGCCGAACCCGCAGTATGGACAGTGCATTAGGTAAGTGTACTTTTTTAGGGTTTTGGGGAGGGTTTGTGTGTGCTTGAGTGTGTTGGGATGTTTGAGGTGTGGGTTAGGGCAGGTGCTGTGCAGTGTGAATGTGCTAGTGTTGAGAGTGCTGGTGTTTGTGTGTATGTTATGTGTGTTTGTATGGGTGGAATGTGCGGTGCTGGGTTGTGTGTGTTATGGAGTATTGTGCGACCTCAGAGTTAGTATATATAAGTATATATGCATATACTAAGGGTAGGTGTGTCTATGCATTTGGTTGTGTGCGTGTGTGTTATGTTTGTTGTAGGGAAGTGTTGGGAGGTATGTGCATTTGTGTATGTATGTGTTTTGTAGATTCACGATTTTGGCTGCCGGGTTTGGGTATGTTTGGTGTTTAGGATTTTCGACTTCATAGTTTCGTGATACTGAAATTCTATATTTCCGTATTTCGAGATTATGCAGTGAATATATATATATATATATATATATATATATATATATATATATATATATATATATATATATATATATATATATATATATATGTGTGTGTGTGTGTGTGTGTGCATATGTAGCATAGGCCCATGACATGTAGTGGAGTCATACCTCAGCACCATAACTCTCAACCTGTTAGTTCAAGGGAATGTAATATATGTGTTGCACTTATAAATGTAGAATGTTGCAACAGTGACAGGGGTTGTGTCAACATACATGCTGTGAAGGAAGACCCTTCTGAAACTGACGTATGCCATCAGTTACTGACAGAATCATAAAATCATTGTAGTGAAGTACCACACTAATCACAGTAATAATCCTATGGAATACAGAAGCAATACGAGCAATAAACATGGACAGTCTGAAACAATCTGGTCGGTCAGGAGATATACACAGAATGCCTTAGTGCAAGACATGTGGAACAAGCCTGACAAAGGGGATGTTTAGAGCCATGAAAATGGGGATATATCAGAAATACTGGACTAGATAAGCTCACATAGTTGATGCATTCACACCCTCCTGTCTGTCCTAACATATATTAATTGGAGGAGCAGAGGTCCTATGACCACATACTTCACACTAGCTAGTGACATACATCTTCACACCAGGCCACTGATTTGTCAGAAATACACAACACATATGGTAGCCAGGCAACAGTACATCTTACAAATATCTGGACATAACATCACACTAGGGTAAATACAGTGCACTGCTAGGCATGTCACCAAGCACTGTCTACACTACAGGCAGACTGCCACAAGACTAACCCAGTTTATCTATGGGGGAATATACATGTAATTGCAAATATAGCAGGCACTACAGGCATGTAACAGCATGGGGTAAAAGACACCCATATGAAAGTGCATACCTACAACCGATCTCAACACAGTCACAGTCACATAATGGTAAGCCTAAGGAATAGTACACTCGATGGCCAGTGTGAACAAAAGTCATCATCATGTTTGCCACTCACACACTAACCCTACATATACTGGCCCAATTCACAGTGTAGTCTGATGCCTGACTGTGGTATGGGACATATCTCAGTCTGGCCCTACAAACATATAGACTGATAGGGTATCAGAAACTGGAGCAGCATGCACTGTCAGATAGAACAGGATCAAAAACACTGGCATCTACCCCAGTCTGTACAGAGGCCAAATAACATAATCACAATACACTGCAACATAATACAGACACTCTGTCAACAATCACCATAAGTACACAGACCTCACTACTGTACAGACTACCATAGAATATCCAAGTTTTGTTCACAACTATTAGACCTCCTTTACATTACATGTCTGGTAGTCTGATAGATCACTGGCTTGATATCAGGAATTATGTCATTAAATAATGGTATACTGTACATATCCACGTTTTACTGCATGACACATGAACAAAGGGTGACAGATTTGGGGGACAGAGGCACAAACACAGGGCTAATATTGACATATTGCAGTTATAAACTGAAAACAATCCTGGTGTAATAGGGTTTGTTGTAACATATCTCTTTTGAGGGATATGAAGTCAGTAACACACATGGATGTTACCATTTCCTGAATACAATAATCAGAGTATGCTACTGCATTTATGAAGACAGAAAATGTGTGAGTAACGCACCAAATCTCAGGCTTCAAACTCTGGCCAGTTTGCAGATAGCCCTACAGATGAGAGTTTTCTCAACCACATAACACTGTCATGCCAGACTTTAAATCATGCACAACAGCCATATCCACACAAACCCTGTTAAACCAACATTACTTCAAATGTAGAACAGCAATACTAACATTCTGTCTCCATGTCTGGACCATCCCCCTCCAGATTTTTAGCATATCTCCACGGTGTTTGTTGTAAGAGGTATTTCCAACTACACTCTATGATGTTTGTCACATGAAGTCCTGCTCACAGTGAGGGAAAAGGGCCAACACCCACTTGCAATTAGCAAGTGGAGGATTCCAATTTGTGCACAGGCCATCAGCTGATTATGAGCATTATCTACCAAAGTCAAGCTGCTGCCTATGCAAAACGGATGCATTTTCCACATCTACCAGAGGGGAGTGGGAGAGAGACAGAGGAAAAGGAAGACAGGAAGAGAGAAAGAGCCAAGCGTGTTTGTGTATGATCTGTGGGTAGAGAGAGGTCTCTGGGTATTATAATGATTGCCTATATATAAATGCATGGCTGTGTATTGTCTACAACAACCTCTATGGTGTTTGACAACTGTTGGTCGTGTAATGTGACATTGGGACATATGGGTCTTCAGTATGAAAAATGTAGCAAACCCCACACTTGAATGGATCCTGTTATTTACACAATCACATCAACACCCACCCAGGATACTGATGACATGCGCGCACACACACACACACACACACACACACACACACACACACACACACACACACACACACACACACACACACACTTGCCAGTAGTGCGTTTCAGACTCCTACCTAGCTATGTATTGGTACTATAGTATTATACAGTTATCGTAAGTGCCACGGCAGTTACATGTTGGAGAGTTGTCCAAGGGTATCTTTGAAGGTGAGTGACATCAGCTGCAGTGCTAAAGGAGGGGTGAGGGAAGTGCAGTAAGTGTGAATGACCACAAAAGCAAGTGTTAACAAAGACTCACACAGACATTTTCCAATTGCCAGGACCAGGATTGGAATGCCTTCCTAACTAGTTTACTACACTATGGCATTACGCAGTTATCGAGAGTGCCACAGAGCTTATAGGATTGAAATTTGGCCAAAGGGTTATTTCAAGGTGACTGACATCAGCAGGAGTGGTAACGTGGGCAATGGGAAGTGCAGTGTGTGTGAATTGTCCATCAATCGTACCTACTGACAGATATTATTTGCTCACAGTTATTTACTGGGAAATACAAGATGAATGAAGCTGAGGCCAGTATTGTGGTCCGCAGCCTACACATTCTTGCACACTCCTACCATTCTGGAGGGGTAGCTGCAGACACTTGCTGATGGGTCTGTTTAAATGGTCCAGCACCTTGGTACTATGGTGGCTGAGGATCCCCTTGTTGTACATATATCAACTTAACAGAATGGCCATATCCTGCTGTGGCCATACCTCTCAACTGTATAGATTCACCCAGGTTACCCAGAGGCAGGGCTCATATATCTGGCCAGTTCCCCTTCACATTTTGGTTTATAAGCAGGTTTGTAGCCACCCATTACTGGGGTTGCAGGCAAGGGTAGTATGTGCTCACATCAGAGTTTCAGACTTCACACACTCCATGATGTCCATGCAGTTATACCCCCCAATCTGTTATTCTATCCTCGTGCTAACATTATGCAAGCGATATCTGGGAAGCATCCCTATAGTTGTCCCTTCATCCCAGCAGTATTTATAGATTGGCCCCCAGTTCCTGCAGTAGGACATGAGGGGGCATGCTACTGGGATTTGTCAATATGGGCTTGCATTTGTATTCTGTTGATTGTGTTTAGTTTGTTATTTGGGACCCCATGAGCTACCATACATTGGCACTACGAGTGAGGCACAGGACTTTGACAGAGCACTGTAGGCCATATGGTAGTAATAAGGCCATCTGTAGCAGGCCAGTGCATTCTGTCACTCCTACATTCCCAGGTGGAGAATGCAACCTTGGGTTGGGAGGGTGGCCTAATTGTTAAGGTGTTTGCCTTGCAAACACAAGGTACAGGGTTTGAGTCTCACAAGGGATAATTGGCTAGGTTTAAAATGGCTTGCAAGGGCAGTTAGCCTAGTACTAACCTATGAACCTATGTACCTATGAGAGCTACTGGATTTCCCTGGAGTGACAAGGTAAGTGTTTGAGGTATTAATGGCACTAGTTCCTGTACATATTGACCCATTGGTCCAAATGTATGTAAAATGCTGCTTACAGCTAGAGACACACCTCCATAATACACCACTCCAGCATGCTGCATTCTGTGGGTATTCCCATACAGAAGTGGGGTCATTCTGTACTCATTCCCAACAGCAAGGATATGACCTGCGATAAACATGTGACTGATGATGGGGTGAGCTGAGTACATGTGTGATATGGAAGCTACTTGCAGCTGACTCACAGATATACCTGAGACATTCCCCTATGCTGCCTTGTGCATGGACATAGGCAGTCTTTCATTACTTCATAACTATGCCTTTTGTGGTCTGCCAATGATTGTTAAGACTACATCAGTATTCCATACTACACAAACAACTAATGTGCTGCTAACCAGTATGTACAATTCCAAAGTTGTGTGCGGTTGACAGTTGAATTCTATGCACTCTATCTAGGGTGCTTCCACCTGTGTACTGTGTGTATCATGGGCCCACATTCATGCCATGTCCATCTTTCAGACAGTGACAGATATTGACATCTGGACAGTGAGTATGAATGACTACTGACATGAGTATCACTGAGAAGCATTGTAGTTGGTACTGCAGTTGTTGGAACATGACCCTGTCAACCACAGGACTGCCCATAGGCCACTGAGACACAACCCTCCATGCCTACATGCTGACCACTTCCAGACAATATTGAATAGACAACAACCTCAGACCCCTGCATATTGTACACATGCAACAATCTATCCTGTAGATTGGGCCAGCTCGAGTAATCTGTGCTCCACTGTTATTACACCTCACACTTACATGTTACTACATTTCTACATGGGATTGAGGGAGGCACACCTGATGACTTTAAACATTTTCTATGACTGCACTGGTATTTCAGGTACTCTGCTGACTTCTATTTCATTTTGTATTCTGACCTATCAGACCGGAGGTATATCAATAGTGTACAGATCTTAGGTTTTATTGACCTACATTTCAGTTTCAGACTTCTAACCCTTCAGAACTGACATACAACTGCCAGGCCTGTTGTAGTCTGTCTGTGTAGGTCTGGAGGGGGGCTGTTAACCATTGCCATCAACTGGAGGCCTTAGACCAGCTTTTCTTTATGGTCATCTATACCTGTCCTGCTGGCTGAGGCTGGTGGTGGGTATGTGAGCCACACTGACAAGCATGTCTGTGTCCTATAGACACACATTTGGGCCACAACATGTACTGCAGTGGGATTTGTCACCTTGTCTATTACTTCCTAGTATGTTGACAGCAGTATTTGTTATGAAGTTCATGCTGCCCGTATAGGTGTCCACTATCTGCTGCCATCCCATTCAGCCACCCACTTCCCTTGTATGCTCACATCCATACCATAGATACAATTATCAGAACATACTACTCCATTCAGCAATTGATAGGAAGACTGATTTACCTTGTGTCTGTGCCAGTATTAAGGATGGCACTGGAGGGCTGACTATGTCGGATGCACATAGTACACTCCCTATACATGGTAAAGCAAAGGTAGTGTCATGCTTGGCATCCCTTTTACTGTATGTGTGAGTCAGAGAGAGGTGTCATTCCCTGGGTCCCTACCATGTCAGTGTATGTGCTATGTGTTGTATCCTTGCCAAGGCCTGGGAAAACTGGGCATGCCTCCTTCTGCCTACATGGACAGGCTCAGGTACTTCCTCCTCCGAGTCACTCTGTGCCTGTGATGGCCTTGGCAATGGTGGGGAGCTGTGTGGCCTTGCCCCATGCTGTTCCTGCTGCAGCAGTTTCTGCAGAATCATATTGTGTAGCATGGTACATACTATGAACATTTGTGTACATGTAGCTGGAGAGAACTGCAAAGCTCCACCGCATATGTCCAGGCAGTGGAACCATGATTTGAGCATCACAAACACATGCTCTATTATGATTCTAGTTTGTGCGTGTGCCTCATTATGGAGTTCTTGTTCAGGTGTGTGCGCATTTCTGAGGGGTGTCATCAGCCACGGCTCCAGTGCGTAACCAATATCCCCCACTAGGTGGCTATATGGGATGTCCTCACTGGTAAATGACTGGTACAGCTGTGTCATATGCCAGATGTGGGAGTCGTGATAGCTTCCAGGATTGCCAGCACACACATTCAAGACAATGCCCTGGGCATTGCACACAACCTGGCAGTTGATGGAGTGGAAGCCCTTGCAGTTTATGTAGACCCTACCCTGCTCTCCAGTTGGTGCTTTGATGTGTATGTGCATGCATTCTATAGCTCCCACTATCTCAGGGTATTCTGCTATTTGGTGGAAGAGATGCATATTGCTGGTCAATGCCTCACGAGTGTTGAGGAAATATATGTGCTCACTGGCATGTGCTGACATGGCATCCAGGAACTGGTGGAATACCCTGGATGTTGATGCCTGTGAGATCCCCATGATATCCCCAGTTGACCTTTGGAAGGTACCTGTGGCTAGTATTCTTAAGCCTACACATACCTTGGTATCCACTGGGCTGGGCTCCCCTCTGTTGGTTCTGTGTATGAGGCATGGCCAACAGAGCTCTTCAATTTGCTGTAGAATGTCCCTGTCCACCCTATAGCACTCCACTATGTCCAGCTCATGTAGCCCCTGGTAGGTTACCCTGGGTCTGTACACTCTTTTCCTTCTCCCCACTGTGGGTTGGTTGTCAGCATTCACATCCTCACCACCCTCAGCCTCTTGCACATACTGATGTGTGAGAGTGACAGCAGCCCCTAACTTTTTGTTAGTTTTGCCATGTAAAATTTCCCCATCTGTGTAGATCGGTGGTGTAGAGTTTGTGAGAAAAACCAGAGTGGAATGTGTTTGCATAGTTTATACTAGTGTGCTAGGCTGTTCCATGTGTAATTAGCTGATTCTGATACATTTCACCTGACAGCTATGCTAATTCTCCTTGATTGCCTTCCTACTGCTGTTTTCCCTTCCCTTTGCATTCCCGTTTAAGCCCCAAGGTGCACAGCACATACCCAGTGCTCAGATGTGAACAGAGCTGCTATTTCCTGTTTTTTTTTTTTGTTTGTTTAAAACCCGGTGCATGGCACTAACACCTGTTTAGGCTATGTACACAGTGCTCAGGAACATCTGACATACCCCCTTCCTTAGCTGTTCTTAGCTAAGGGCAAATACGAGCCACAGAGCTCCCATGAGCTTACAGCAAGCATGACACACCCCCTTATGAAGTCATTCATCTCCTAGACTTGCACTGTCATGTTGCTGCACTTACATGGTTGGGTGCAAACTAACACTGACAGGAAATCTGTGATTCAGTATCAATCCCCTCATTTGCATAAAACAGAATGCTAATTCATAGTTACCACACTCACACTCAGCCTTCCCCCCTAGCAACCACTACTCCCTGGTATTGTTGTCTTATGCATGCCATTGACTATCATGGCAAAATGATGATTTGGGTTTAAAAGCTTATTTCCAACTTTTTTTCTTATTTTCGGCCCAATCCCCTTTGTGCACCGCTGCTCTATGCTTAAACGGCCAAAATCGGCCAAAAAAAATAAAAGTTATTTTTTATAATTTTGCAGCTAGGTATCATGCCAATGGCCATATATTTGTCCATTGGCAGCCTACTCCATTGAATACATGTTTCTTTGGAGCTGTCATGCCTCTGTTTTGTAATTTGCAGAAATGTATCCGGTTAGTAACCAAATACATTTCTGCAGGTTACACTATTCCTGCACAGATGCCTGCCTGTTTCCTGGATCACTAATTCACCTCATTTGCAAGGTTTTCACCTGCAAATGGGGTAATTAGAATATAGCCGTGGTGTCCATGCAGGAATAGTGTAGGAGCACTCATGCATGCCCTGGGAGCTCGTTCCTGGATCGCTCGTCGGCCATATTGCATGCAGCAGCTCTTGCACTATTCCTGCACACCGTGCAGAGCTTGCTGAATCCTGAGGACAGTCTAAATAACCTAAGATGTATTTAACTTTATTGTCTTTAAATACCAATGGCTTAAACAATAGTAGCAAGAGAGCAAATCTACTGAAATATTTAAAACTGAACATGCACAAATTGTCTTCCTTCAAGAAACCCATCTCAAAACAAAGAACAATTGCAAATGAAATCCTAAGGAATATATGATATTGGCAGAATCCACTTATAAGACAAAGACAAAGACAAAAGGGGTAACAATTTTATGGAAAACAAATGTGATTAACCCAGAAATCATTTATAAGTATGAAGATAAAGAAGGCCTTATGGCATTAATAATAGTTACATATAATAACATAATATGGACCCTAGACAATCTATACCAGTTCCCAGGCATTGGAACAGGAACTGTTAAAAAACATTTGGATTTCATTTCCAATAATTCTAAAGGTAACTTAATATTAGGAGGAGATTTTAACTGTATATTTGATATTTCTGAAACTACAAATAGAAGACCACTGCGTACATCTGCTGTATCAAAAGCTTTAAACAAGTGGGTTGAATCATTTCATCTTGTAGATACTTTCAAATTTAAAGGAGATAAATCTTTGTTGTTTTCCCATCAACATCACAGATTTGGTACCCAAACTAGAATAGATAAAATATTCACTGCCCATGACTTACACTCTAAAATCATTAATTTCTCAATCACTCCCTGCCCCTTTTCAGACCACAATTCATTAATACTAAAACTTCAAAATGGGTACAAACCATTAATCTTTAACTCAAGAATTCCAGCACATATAACTAAAATTAAAGAGCTCAAACCCTGGTTATTATCTGAATTACAGTTCTTCCTAGATTTAATTACACCACAAAGATAAATAAAATAATGATATGGGACTCATTAAAAGCTTACATATATGGTAAAACCCTAACTTGGTATAAAAAAATCAGAGAATGGGATTCTGAATTATTAGATCTACAATTCAAACTTTTGTCAGTAAAAGCTGAAGAAAATCAAAATCATTTGGAGATGAAAAGAAAGTAGAAGTATTAAACTACAAATACAATGACATTCTAACACATAAAACTAGATTACCTTTAGAAAAACTAAAAATGAATACCTTGGCCACTTCTGCCAAATATCTACATAAGTTCTCCACAAGAATCAAAATACAATCAAAAGCTAATAACTTTAAAACTATCTTTCATGAAAAGAAAGAGAAAAATGTCTCGGATATAGGTGACATTCTTGATGCCTATAGAAATCACTATATGGAACATTTCCAAAAAGAAAATATACATATTGATCAATTGAATATAGATGAAAAATGTTCTAATATAAAAAAAAACAGAAAAATTAAAACTAGATCTGCAAGCACCCATATCCTACAAAGAAATTACAGATAGAATAAAAGAGGGTAAACATAATAAAGCTCCAGGTATAGATTGCATAATTATGGAAATACATAAACTTTTTCCTTCAAAGATACTATCACTCTTCCATAAAACTCTATTAGAAATTAATTTACAAGCTTTAATACCACCCTCTTGGAGATATTCCTTAATCACACCATTCCTAAAGGAAAATAAATCTCCAAGCCACTGTACCTCATATAGACCTATATCATTATTAAACAAAGACTATAAGATATTCATGACAATATTAACTAACAGAATGAAAATACAACTATCCAAAATAATAAATAATGATCAAACTGGATTTGTATATCATAGACACACACATGACAATATTGAAAGGATAATTTCTCTTATAGATTATGTTAATAAAGAAAATAAAGAAGCATTCATAATTGGCTTAGATATAATGAAAGCCTTTGATTCCCTAAATCGGGACTATTTATTCAAAATCCTAATGCTATTTGAATTTCCTGCATCATTCGTTCATCTCCTAAAGCATATATATATACATATATATATATATATATATATATATATATATATATATATATATATATATATATATATATATATATATACAAATAATTTGGCATATGCCAAGTTAGGTCCTTTTACCTCTGAATCTATACATATAACACAAGGCACTAAACAAGGATGCCCCATGTCACTGATTCTATTTGCTCTGGCTGTTAAAATAATGGTGAATTCAATTCATAACAATATAAAAATCAAAGGAATAGATGTTTATGAACAATACATTTCTAAAATAATGCTATTTGCTGATGACATATTACTAACATTATGTAATACAAAAGAGACATTAGAAGAATTAGATATATTAATTGACAAATTTCACATGACTTCAGGACTCCATTTCAATAAATCAAAATCAAAATTTTTATTTTTAAATAATAAAAAAAGAACTGCAGACTAAGGGGGATCACATCATAGGGAAACAAGAATCTTCCTTACAATATCTAGGAAATGAGTTGTACAAGGATAATAATGAATTAGTCTAAAAAAACTACAATAATATCATCAATACAATTGAAATCTCTGTGGAAAAATGGAAGAAAATAGTATTAACATTTGAAGATGGACTACAGTTAATAAAAATGGTTTTACTGCCCAAGATCCTATATATAGCCTTGGCAATACAACTGTTACCAGAAAGGAATATACTTAAAGAAATAAATTCATGATTAATAAAAATTGTTATGCTTTCCCAAAAGAAACAGAACAGCTTTAATACATCATATCAGATCATGGAAACAGGGAGGATTAAATTTTCCTGATATAGAAACATATATAAAAGCATCAATATCTAAAACAATCTCAGACTGGAAAGTCCAAATTACTCTGCAAATTAGAATTACTAACTGTAATATCAATAAATGAATTTTATTTACAAAAAAAATTTCAAATAATAGATAAAAACAATTTGCCATGGCACATATTCCCCCGGATTCTCTATGCCCTGCATGGCGTGCATGATTAGTGCAGGAGCTCTGACAGGCAATATGTCTGCTGTGCAATCCAGGAACAGCCTGCAGGGCTGTGCATGACAGCTCCTGCACTAATCAAGCATGGACTAAACCCTAGTATGCAAATCACCTAATTTGCAGGAGAAATTCATGCAAATGAGGTGATTTTGCAATCCAGGAAGCTTGCAATAGTCTGTGCAAGACTAGTGCTATCTGCAGAAATGTACTCTGTTAGTAACTGAGTACATTTCTGCAAAATCCAAAACGGAGCTATGACAGTTATAAATAAAGCTGCATATCATCGAGGAAGCATTCCAGTGGCCAAGTATAAGGTCATTGGCATTGTAAACTGTTTAAAAACATAATAAAATCAACTTTCATTTTTTTTAGCCGATCTCGGCTGTTAAGTGTAGGGCAGTGGCATACAAATGAGATCGGGGGAAATTAATAAAATATACCAAAAATAAGCATTCTAACTAAAATCAGTATTCTGCCATCAAGTCAATGGCAGACAGAAGACAATCTGGCCAGTGAGTAATGGTTGCTAAGAGGGGAGGCTCAGTGTGAGACATGTAACTATGCATTAGCAGGCAATCCTACGGAAATGAGGTGAAGAATAGTGAATCCCAGTTTTGCCCACCATGTGAGTCAGGTCCCAACAGTGTAAGAGTATGAATAGCTGGGTGCAAGACTAGGATATAGGTGACATCATGGGGGTGTGTGTCAGGCATACTGTAAGCAGATTAGAGCCCTGTGGCTCGGGATTGCTCCTAGCTTAGCACAGATAAGCTATGCGGATGTGGCTAAACCTGCATAGCACTCTTTACAAAGCCTAAGTGGGTGCGCGTGCCATGCACCGGATTTTAAAGAAAAAAAGTCAACCAGGAAATAGCAGCTCTGTGCACATTTGAGCACTCCATTTGTGCGGCGTGCTCCCAGGCTTAAATAGGAAGGCAATGGGAAGGGAAAACAGCAGTAGGAAGGTAATCAAGGAGAACTAGCTTTGCTGGCAGGTGAAATGTATCAGAATCAGCCAATTACACAGGCAGCAGACCAGCCCAGCACACCACTATAAACTAAGCAAATCACCTTTCCCCCTTGTTTTTTCCCAAAAATTCTGCACCACTGGTATATGCAAATGGGGAAATTTTACAAAATGAAAGCAAAACAAAAAATGTTAGGGGCTGCTTTTGCTTTCATAAAGCAGCATGTACAAGAGGCTGAGGGAGGTGAGAATGTAAATGCTGCCCACCAACCCTCAGTGAGGAGATGGAGAAGAGCATACAGACCCAGGGTAACCTACCACGGGCTACATAAGCTGGAAACAGTGGATTGCTATAGGGTGGATAGGGACCTCCTACAGCAAATTGTTGCCAGCCATGCCTCACACACAGAACTAACAGAGGGGAACCCATCCCAGTGGATACCAAGGTACGTGTAGGCCTAAGAATACTAGCTGCAGGTACCTTCCAAAGGCCAACTGGGGATATGATGGGGATTTCACAGACATCAGCATCCAGGGTACTCCACCAGTTCCTGGATGACATGTCAGCACATGTCAGTGAACACATATATATCCCCAACACTCATGAGACATTGGCCAGCAATATGCATCTCTTCCACCAAATAGCAGAGTACCCTGAGGTAGTGGGTGCAATAGATTGCACGCACATATGCATCAAAGCACCACCCGGTGAGTGAAGTAGGGTCTACATTAACCACAAGGGCTTCCCCTCCATCAACTGCCAGATTGTGTGTGATGCCCAGGGCATAATAATGAATGTGTGTGTGTCTGGCTGCCCTGGAAGCTGTCACAATTCCCACATCTGGCATCTGACGCAGCTGTACCAGACCTTTGCCAATGGGGACATCCCACACAGTCACCTAGTGGAGGATGCTGGATACGCACTTGAGCTGTGGCTGATGACACCCATCAGAAATCCACACACACCTGAACAAAAACTCCATAATGAGGCACACGCACAAACAAGAATCATAATAGAGCATGTGTTTGGGATGTTCAAGTCATGGTTCCAGTGCCTGGACACTTCTGGTGGAGCCTTGCAGTACTCACCAACTACATGTACCCAAATTGTCCTTGTATGTGCCATACTACACAATATGATCCCGTGAAAACAGCTGCAGCAGGAACAGCATGGGAAAGGGCCACACAGCCCCCTACCATTGCCAAGACCTGAACAGGCACAGAGTGACTCAGAGGAGGAACAACCTGAGCCTGCCCCAGTAGGCAGTAGAAGGAATGCCCAGTATGCCTTGGCCTTGTCAAAGAGGTAGTGCATAGCGCATGCACTGACATGGTAGGGACCCAGGAAATTACACCTCTCTCTGACTTGCAGATATAGTAAAAGGGATGCCAAACATGACACTACCTGTGCTCAACCATGTATGGGAGTTTACTATGTGTTTCTGACATAGGAAGTTCTGCAGCACCACCCTCAATACTGGGACACTCGCAAGGTAAGTGACTCACACATGTTAGTTGGGGGGGTCACATAGCCAACAACAGTCACAGCCAGCAGGACAGGTGTAGACAAGCACAAACAAATGCTCTACTATGGCCTCTGAATGAGTCCTATGGATAACCCCCCAGGTCTACAATGACAGAGTACAGCAGGCCAGGCAGTTGGATGTCAGTTGTGAAAGCTAAAAAGTCAGAACCTAATATGTAGGTAATTAAAAGCTAAGATCTGTAGTAAACTGGTATGCCTCTAGCCAGCATGATAGGTAAGACTACAGACATAAATGGAGTATCCGACATACCAGTGCAATCCTAGCAAATGTGTACAAGTGTCAGGTGTGTGTCCCCCATCCTACGTAGACTTATAGTAACAGTCAGGTGTGCCACCTCACTCCTGTGTAGAAATGTAAAAACAGTCAGGTGTCCCCCCTCGCTATGCAGAAATGTAGCAACAGTCAATGCCAACAGACCAATGGATACCCTGCAGAAACATTATGCTACCTGTCGGTGTACAACACAAAGGTCAGTACCACATTACAAACTCCCTATACTTGATCCACACATGCAATACAGACGGCCTTACTGGGCATGCTCACACACTTAGAGAAATGAAGGCAATGTCAGTCAACAACATACTGAAAGGTCATACTGGGCATGCTCACACACTTAAACACATGAAGGCCATGTCTGCAAACACCAGTGGACCAGACATATCTGGCAGTCGCAGGTCTTAGTGCAGACACGTGTCAGTATGCACCACTCCTTCCTTGCACACACAGTGGATAGGAATACAGACATATATCTAAGGGCAACATACTATAATAAGCCAAAGGCAGATGGACATAGATGTGTGGAAGAGGGTGACTGTGACAAGGAGCCATCCAGCCCTGTCCCACCCAACACACAGCCAAAGGGCCCCAAACACATGAGGTGCAGATGTCACCTACTGCAGATAATAGCCACCAGTATCTGTCAGATTACAGACTATGTGGTGTACGTGCCAGCTGTGCAACATGACTATACAAGGAAGTAGTCATGTAGTAGCTGTATACACGTACCTGTGACATATTACCCCATGTGTGCCCGCATATGGCATGTCTACCCCTAGATGAATGGGTTCTGGCCGATGTACACACCACCATCCCCACAGCCCTACTATGACAAGCCTGCCGAGGTTATCCAGTATAAAATACACCCTTGGGAGAATTGTAGCCCAGTAATCTTCATGGCACATCCCATAACTGTTTACTGTTGTAGTGTGAGAAACTAGTTAGGTAGGAGTTCAAACCCAAAAATTGGCAACTGTGAGTGTGTGTTTGTGTGCCTATCTGCCTGTGTAGAGATCAATGCTTTTTAGGCTACTCACACTCCTTACAATTCATATACTGAACTTTGCCAAGGCTGCTGATGTCAGCAACCTAGAAATACACCTCTGGGAAGATCATAGCCCAGTAATCTCCATAATGTGTCCTGTAACTAAATACTGCTGTAGTGTGATAAAGTAGTTAGGTAGGTGTTCTAACCCCAGACATGGCAAGTGTGTATTTGTGTGTGTCTGTTTCTGACTGTGTAGAAAGCAATGCTTTTAAGGCTACTCACACTCCTTACAATTTATATACTCAACTTTGCCAAGGTTGCTGATGTGACCAACCTAGAAATATACCTCTGGTAAGGTCAGAGCCCAGTAATCTCCATAGTGTACCCTGTAACTGTGTACTGCTGTAGTATGATAAAGTAGTTAGGTAGGTGCTCTAATCCCATACATGGTAATTGTGTGTGTGTGTCTGACTGTGTAGAGAGAGATGCTTTTAAGGGTACTTATACTCCTTACAATCCATATACTCAACATTGCCATGGCTGCTGATGTCACCAACCTAGAAATACACCTCTGGGAAGGTTGTAGCCCAGTAATCTCTGTATTGCATCTAGTAACTGCGTACAGCTTGAGTGTGGCAGTTCTGGATGTTTTGTGTGTGTTCCAATGTCTGTGTACGGAGCAATGCATTATAGGCTAGTCAGTTGCAGTACATTCCAAATGCCCTACTTTGGTAATCCTGCTTGACGTCATCCCTGTGAAATGCACCTTTGGGGAAGAGGTTTTGCAGTAATCCCTGTGGTGCGTCCTGTAACAGCTCTATGCTGTCATGTGATATAGGCCTCGGTCAGGGGTGCTATACCCACACATGTCGGTTGTGGATGTTTTGTGTATGTTTCACTGTCTGTGTAGGGAGCAATGCATTTTAGGCTTCTCACTCACAGTACATTTGAAATGCCCTTCTTTGGTAATCCTGCTGATGTCATCCATTGTGAAATACACCTTTGGGGATGGAGTACTCTAGTAGTCCCTGTGGTGCATCCTATAACAACTTCATGCTGTAGTGTGATATAGACCTCGGTCAGATGTTCTATACCCATACATGTCAGGTGTGGATGTTTTGTGTGTGTCTCACTGTCTGTGTAGGGAGTAATGCATTTTAGGCTTCTCACTCATAGTACATTTGAAATGCCCTACTTTGGTAATCCTGCTGATGTCATCCATTGTGAAATACACCTTTGGAGAAGGAATACTCCAGTAATGTCCATGGCGAGTACTATAACTGCTTAGTGCTGTATTGTAATAAACTAGTTAGCTAGGGGTTCTATGACATGATATGTGTGTGTGTGTGTGTGTGTGTGTGTGTGTGTGTGTGTGTGTGTGTGTGTGTGTGTGTGCATGTGTTTGCAACTCATATCCTGTGTAGAGGTGGCTGTGAGTGTGTGACACCCATGGCCAATGTGAAGTATGTTTTGCATATTTCTTACATGGTGGCCCTACTATATATCACAATGTCAACCGTACTGGGATAACAGATGTAAAATAGCTGAGAGGCTGGAGTGCAAAGCCATACCCATACATGTGACATCAAGGCCAGGCAATGACAGTTATCAACCCCCAGTATTACCCAGACCATACTCTCTACCCATGTGTCATACACACACATGCCTAGGCAACAGCCAGTATGTGGGTAGTACACTGCATATTAGCCACTGATAGTGACTATGAAGTGATAGCAGTGGGCTACAGAGGGCATGTCACCCTGCCCATCTGTCCAATATGCACATTCATGCAGACAGTGCACCTCCCACATGTTCCCCAATGGACACCTGCACCACCCGTGGTGCCTTCACATGTGACCCACAATAGACATACCATGCCTGAAAACATGGCCTGTATGGACAAATGCCACTAACACCAGAGAATGCTTTTAGCATGCTCTCAATGTAAGTGCAGGGTAAACCTGCTGCCCATTACCCATTCCTGCCACAGGTAGGCAAGACTGGCACATATGATGATAATCCGTGTTCACAACATGGGCCAGACACCCCAAGTACAGTTCCACATGTCACTGTACATGCATGTGGGAGGTGTGCACATCTTAGACACCATCCATGTCATGGACTAAGGAACACACACATGGCAGGCAATGCACAGCATTGGCCACACGCAATAGTCACCCAGGTGACTGGATGGGGGATACAATACCAACCTGTGTGGGCAAATGCAGAAACTACAGCCCTGAGCCACAATGCAGACCATTGTCATGTGGCCTGATGCCAAGGTATACCCATCACCTACCCTTGTATAGTCTGCTGGCACAGTTGACCACCACACACCCGTGCAGACATGCACCCATGCATGTCAATACTGGTACCCAGTGTGTTTGTGTGTGTGTTGTATGGTGCATATGGCCACATTCACACTCACCACACTCACTACAAACCCCATGGGAATACTGAAGCATGCTGTCCAATGTCTGACACCTCTTCATAATCTTTGCCCTTTACGCCCTCCATATGACCCATGTGGTGCATGTGATACCTGCACAGTGATGTGTTGTGGCAATCCCACTATTGATGAGTTGTACTTCTGGCCATACCAAGTGTGTCAATGTGTGTGCATCCCTGTGAGACTGTGGCTGTGTTGACGTGGGCACCTGTTCATGCAGACAGACACATGTATATCACCTACCTTATATGTACCATATCCCTGTTGTAGATGTCAGTTACCATCACATATATGTTCTGAATGCTCCACAACAGGTGACCCATGTGGCGCATTCAGTAACTGCATCTAACTATGATAGCACTACATAGTTGTCAGGGGGTTGATACCCTGTGCTGGTAGGTGTTTGACACAAACATGCTACCGTTTTACTTTCCCACCCCTCTCTGACAGGTATTTGCCTCTGTCTGCCTCTCCCATCCCCTCTCTGGTGGATGTGGAGACCCACACCTGCTATGATTAGGCAGCAGCATGTGTAATTTAAGTGATTCTCATGATCAGCTGATGGCCTCTGCACGAATTGCAGCCCACCCCTAGCTGATTTCATGTGGAACAGCTGTGGTAACATTCCTAGACAATTGCAGGGAAACACACTCCAATATCTAGGAACATCATGGTGGTGTTGGTTTTTTTCATTAACTGTGAGCAGGAACTAGATCTGTTGTTTGGCAAACAGCATCTCAGATGGATTGGGGATTTACCTCTTACAACATACACTCTGGAAGGAGGACAACACACTGGAGGGGAATGTGCCTGACTTGACTACAGACTGTAAGTGCTGCTATACTACATTGGGAGTAATGTTGATTTAACAGTGTTTGTCTGGATATGGCTGTCGTACATGTTGCAATACCTGCCATGTCAGTTCCATGTTTATGAGGAATCCCCATCTGCAGGGTCATCTGCAGACTGGCCAGTGTTGTGCCTTTGATTTCATGTGCTAGCCACAGATAATCTATTTGTGGACTGCAGAAGGTAGTGTGAGGATTGCAGTCTGTAGATGGTGAAGGCCATGACAGTTACTGACTTCATATCCCTCATAGGACATATGTTGCAACAAACCCTGGTACAACAGTAAATGTATGAGGGTATCACAGCAACATGTCAATATTGGCCCTGTGTATGTGCTTCCAGCCACACCTCTGTCAACCTTTGTACACAAGTCGTGCATGAAGTGGTGCATATGTGCCATTCACCATAATTAGTGTCATCATATCTGACAACAAGCCAGTAATATATCAGACTGCTACACGTTATGTACAGTAGGGGTTATATTTCATGACATAACCTGGACATTCTGTAGATGATTGTACAGTACTGAGGTCTGTATACTTATGGTGAATGTCGGCAGTGTGTGTATTGTTAATATGTACTTTAGCCTGTGTACAGACTGTGGTAGATGACATTGTTCTAGCTCCCCTCCTATCTGATATTACATGCTGCACCACTGCATGGTACCGTATTGGCATACATGTTCGTATGGCCATACATGCACATGTCCCATACCGCAGTCAACCATCAGACCAAGCTGTGTAGCAGCCCAGTATATGTAGGGTCATTCTGTGAGTGGCACATATGAGGATGGTGTAGAACAGATAGTCCGTATACTGAAATATTATGCTAGCACACCATATGAGGCTGTTGCTGTGTTCACATTGGTTGTGGTTATGCACTTTCACACAGGTTTATCTTACCCTGTGCTGTGGCATGCCTGTGGAGCCTGCTATATATGCAGGTACATGTGCATTCCCCCATAGGGGTTGTAGGCCAGTGTTGAGCCAGTCCACCTGTAACCTGCACAGTGCATTGTTACATGCCTAGCAGCTTAGTGTACTTACCCAGTGAGATGTCATGTGCAGATACTTGCCAGACATACAGCTGCCATGTCTTCCTTAAAAGTCATGTACGACAGACAGAGCAGTGGGATGCTGTACAGATGTATGTCAACATCTAGTGTGTAGTATGTTGCCATGGCACCCCTGCACCAGCAGTCATTATGTGTCATGCCAGACAGGAGTGTGTGAATGCATAACCCCTGGTAGCAAGTGTATACCAGTTGTTATGTGTTATACCCATCTACATGGCTGTCTACATTCATATTGTCAGGCATGTTACACATGTTGTGCACTAAGGGCTTATGTGTATACCTCTAGACTGTACACAGTGTGTCAGAATTTCCACATATATTGGCCAATATCTCTGCTGCAGTCGACAAGGCCTTTACATGCTAGCAGCGGTACATTACAGTGATTTCCTTAGGATGGCTGTCAGTAGCCAATGGCACACATGCTAGAAGCAGATGTGACCTTCCACACACACCATGTCTGTGAAGACAATCCCACTGACAGTAGCAATAGTGTACTAATATTCCTGCTATACATACCTGACATCACCTTGCACTACAACTGTGGGACTATAGGGGCTGGGATAGGGCTACACTCCATTTACAGGACATATGGTGGTAATATATGTATATTTACTTATCCAGATAGCCATATATATATGATTACACATGTGTAGTACTCCCAGTTACCACTGTCATGACAACCACCCACTATAAATCCCTAAATGATGTGGGTGTGGTCCTTTTACATTTCCTGTGTAATGGACATTCTACTTGTGTATGAGCATCAGTGTTACAGACAGCAGGTAACACTACCTCTTACAGAAGAGCCTGCAAACTCAGGGCAGCTAAATATCCATAGGAGGTTCATGAACTACAGATAGAGTGTGAGTAGAGTTGTGTTATGCTTTGTATAGCAATGGTGTTACACAGTGTGTGTGTACAAACAACTATACCTTGGAATGCAGTCTGCTGCATAGCTCTCGACTGTCGGCCTATCCTCTTGGTGGACAGAGGTGTGCCTATCATGTGTTGTCTGTCCACCACACAGGGCCTGTGTCAGATATGTCACTGGCAGTGTGTGTGTTGAGTGCTATCAGTACATGGCTACATCCATTTCTGTTTCTGACCTCAATACACTGACTAAGGGTATGTTGCAGACTATCCTGTAACACCAACAACCTGCTTAGTGATGGCAAAAGTTCTCCACATGTGTGCCTGTGTCCCAGCCTTTGTTCACTACCTACATAGCAGGCTTTGCACATATGACATGCTGTAGGCAGTTGTTCCATAGTAGACTGTGAGTACATCACACTGCCATTGCAGCCAGCAGTCCACATCTGTTATATCCCCCACACATACAATGGGGGTGGGTCCATATATGTGTGGGCATCACCAAAACAATACATGTATGCTCTTATGCACTCTAGAAGCCAGTGTATGTAACAGTGGTATACAACCCTGTATTAATGAGTCTGGGGGAGCACCATAAATGATCTAGGCTGTTAAAATACATGGGGGTATCAAGGGTGAGCTGACTTAAGGTATCTGGATGTACAGTGCTGTATACTTCACCTATATTTACATTACTTACATATCCTGGGTTAATGCAAGCCTACCACCTCCTGCCATACAGACTGTTCTGTTTGTCAGTGTGCATGTTATGGTGTGAGATATGCCTTATTATGTAACAGTTACAACCCATTTGATCACATGCCATCTTTACCACGTACTTATATTGTACAGAGTGTAGATAGAGGCTGCTGAACTATACACCTGCATTACATACTGTTGATCATTTGGTATCCTGAGGCACAGTCTGTCCTCACTATTGTACAAATCGGAGAGCTTGGCCTGGACAGCAACAGTTGTGAATCTTCCCAGACTATGGTAGTAGTATAACTGTTACACAGTTGCATCCCTCTGTGTATATGGATGTCAGTGTCTGAACAGCTATATGACATGGCATATAGAACTGTAATAGTACATAATGAAAGCTGTTATATTTCTGCAGACCTGTGTGTGGTGTTTTCCCTATGACCTCTTTGTGAGTATATGTTGCAGGCAACAAATGTCATTTGTATGGGTGGCCCATACAGTGTCCAGTTGTTCAGGTGTTAACTGTAGGCAAAGTGGCTGTTCCATATTGTGTGCACCTTCTACATATATATCATACTGTACATATATCTGCATGTGTATGTGTAGTCACATGTATATATATATATATATATATATATATATATATATATATATATATACATACATATATATATATATATAATATATATATATATATATATATATATATATATATATATATATTATAGTACACACACACACACACACACACACACACATATATATATATGTATATATATATACACACATATATATATATATATATATATATATATATATATATATATATATCCTTATATATGGCTTCATATATATATATATATATATATATATATATATATATGTATATAGATAGATATGTGCATATGTTTAATGTATTTTGCTATGCCCTTTTCGATTAGTATCCTTGCCTCTGTCTAACAGTGACACAGTTTACATTTCCTATGGGAGGCAGACTGCACTGCATGATATGTCACCAATACCAGCCTGACATCATACAAGTGGCATGTAGTACTGTTAACATCTCTTGCCCATGTCGTGTCAGGTCCTGGTTATCAGTTCTGCAACACGTGGTAGTGTATCGCAGGGTGGAAATGTATGATTGTGCAGGAGGAGGCCTATTTGTAGAAGATGTATAGTGTGTGGGGCCTCCCAACACCATTAACAGTGCATGTGGACATATGTGTGTTTGTTACTCTGCCATTGCTATCTACACATGTATGGCCATATATAACCATATAGAAATATATCTCTGCTTACATATTAATAACTATATCTGTATATACCTACATAGATGTATACCTGCGTACACATATGTAACTTGCTGTGTATATGTAGACATATAGGTGTAGACACATATATGTGTCGATGTAGGCATTTGCATGTAGATATCCTCAAATCTATTTATATAAATGTATTGAGATTTAGAAATTATATATATCTACATATATAGATATGTTGTATCTGTTTACAGATTAATATATTTCCACACATACATTTAGATGATGGTATACATTCTCTGTACTGTTACTAGACTGGATGATATGTTTGTGAAAACAGCAGGGTTATGCATAGCTGACATGGCTTAGTGGTAAATCATGTTGTGTATAGCGTGCAGTGTCCTGGGTTTGAGCCTTGCAGAAGCAGTTTATTTTGCTGCTGGGCAGAACATGGGCCATTGGATACAGATTGATTAATGCACTTTAAAGCAGTTGTAAATGGGTTTGCATGGAGCTAAACACTGCTAACTTCCAGTTACAGTCTCTTATACTTTGTTAGCTTCTAAATTGCTTAACCTGTGTAGGTATAGCTTACCCCCCCTGCAAACAGGCTGAACTCTGCTTACTGCGGCTTAAAGGTGCCTACTCCTGCTTACCCCTGCGCTAATTTCTTTAAAAGAAAAGAAAAAAGGGTTGATAGGAAAGTGGTGAAAAATGGGCACAAAGAGGGTAAGACAGTAGGGAAAATAGATAGACATGTGCAGGAAGGGTGTAGAAAAGGTCCATAGCTGCCCTTTTCTTCTGTGGCAACAGCTGTGCATATACACTGGATTTGGAGGTAGATTAGGTGAAGACAACATAAATTAATTGTGATGCCAATTAGACCAGATTACATGTGTCCAGTGGACACGTGTGTGAAACAGACAGCTATGTATGGGGCGAGTTTTTTTGTGGGAACAGATTGCCCTTTTTTTTTTCAAGTGAGAGCAGGATGTTGGGGAGGGTTAGTAGGTATATTTGGGGAGGTAGGTAGGGTAGGTTAACAAACAAGACAAACAAGATGCATACAGGGGCAGTAAATGACACGTGGGGGGTAAACACCTTTGACAGGGAGGGGTGTTTGAAAGTCGCAAGTCCATCAGCCCCCAAATGGAAACAGTGGGACTAAAATCCCCACCCATGGGCAGTCACCACTGCACCTTCATGGCCCCAAAGGTGGCTGTGCTGGGGGCTGTGTAGGAAGGGCAGGCTCACCCTCTAATTGTGCCACTCAGCCCTCAAGCTTATGTAGCTGGTCTTGAAATTCCAGATCGAGCTCCCTATGCACAACGGCCCAGACATGTTGATGGGTGACAGGTTCCTCTCCCCATATGCTCACGGGGGGGCAAGCCCCATCCCCTGCAGCTGTTCCATCTGAAGGTGGCACAGGGCCAACAGAGGAGGAGGTCCAAGGCTGGCCCCAGACGTGCTGGTGCCTAGTGCCATGGCCAGCTGAGGTGTGGACAGGTGGGTCCGCTGGGACCAGCCTTCCCATAAGAGCTATGTTGTAGCAGGTTTATGACAGATATGGGTTAGTAATAGTCAACAGCATTCAGGATTAGTTATAACAGCATGCATAGATATTCCCATTAACCCAAAACAACAGATTTAAAACAGTTGCAGAGCAAGCAGAATAAATGCACATATGGAACAACAGTGGGCATTACAACAGCATGCAGGTTTCATTGATGGTAACAGACCACACATATGGGTGTATTTTAACATGGCACATTGATAGAAACAAATGTGAATATTTATTACCCATTGAGACATATGTCCCAACAAAAGTTAGTAGTGTACACATAGTGATTGAGGTGTGTCATTGGGTTATTTTTGCACATATGGTAGGGGTGAGAGACAGTTCAATTAACAACTAATATATCCTTGTAGTTTTCACAACATTCTTAGTCACTGCAGTGATCTGCCCTTTACATGTATTATTACACTACCCAATGGCCTTACATTGTACACTGGTATGTTTATAGATTATTATATATGTGAACTGTGTCTTACATACAGGTGTGACAAGATACAGGTGTTAATGCAACATATGTTGAGAATTGCTCTCATATACTTTGGGTGAGGTGTTAGTATGACAGGTTTGTTTCCATATACATTCTCTGACTATGTACACATTTGACTATCAGTACATTTCTTGGATCATCACACTGATTTTTCCGGGGAATGGGGTACCAGGCTGGTGATGTGGGCCACATATCTAGACATGCTGGACAGATTGGAACAGTTGTGGAGTATGAATATGCATACAACTTTCTATGTGAACATTCTAGCAAATGCTGTACAGTTGTTGGGTGTAATTATGCATACAGCTTTCTATCTGAACATTGTAACAAAATCTGTACAGTTGTGGGGTATGATTCTGCATACAACTTACCAGCACTCCCGGGATTCAAACCCCTGCTGTGTGTGACAACAAAATTACAATTAGCATCACAGTACACTGTGCCATCAGGAAATTAATGTAAATCTTTCTACTCTTTTCTAAGTCTCCCTCACTTGTACAATATGACTGACCTCTTGGCACTTCCAACATTGTTATACAGAACTTCAGACACATTTTATCTGTATGCCACAGTGTGGGTAACACTGCTTAATACAACAGTATTATTTATAGTATGCAACAGTTCACCAACATATGAAAGTAGAGTAAACAGAAGCACTCCAGGGGTTATGCCTTTATTCACAGAATATTACACATTTATTTCTACTGATACAGCACTGTCTAAGGCTCTTATATTTATTTGTTAAGACAGTACATGCAGGCAAATACTAATCTGGCTGGACAGATGCACGGAGGTAGGAAAGGTGTGCAGAAGATAAGCGTGATAAAGGATGATGAGGTATATGTACTCACAAATGAGGAGAGTGTGTTGAGCACATAGACAGTGTACTTTGAGAGGCTGATGAATGATGAGAATGAGACAGAGAAGGTTGGATGATGTGGGTATTGTGAATCGGGAAGTGCAATGGCTTAACAAGGAGGATGTAAGGATAGCTATGAAGAGGATGAATACTGGCAAGCCTGTTGGTCCACACTACATGCCTGTGGAAGCATGGGGTTGTTTAGGGAAAATGCCAGTGGTGTGTTAGCCAAACTGTTTACTGATATCGTGGGAAGTGGGAAGTTGCATGAGGAGTGGAGAGAAAGTGCTTGGGTACGGTGTTAATAATGAAGTTGATGTGCAGAGCTGTGATAACTACAGAGGGATAACATTCACCAGTGACAGCATGAAGTTATGGGTAAGAGTAGTGGAAGCTAGTTTACGCAGTAAGGTGAGGAGTACTGGTCAGCAGTATTGTATCATGCATGGAAAGGTCACTACCAATGTGATGTTTGCTCTGACACTGTTACTGGTGGAATACAGAGAAGGTCAGGAGTTACTCTGTGTCTCTCTGGACCTACAGAAAGCATATGACAGGGTACCTATACAGGTGTTGTGGTATTATATGATGAAGTCATAAGTTGAAGAGATATATGTAAGAGTGATACAGGATATATACAAGGCTGGTGTGACAGCATTGAGGTCTGCATTGGGATTAACAGATGTGTTTAAGGTGGAGGTGGGATGATATCAGGGATCAGCTGTGAGCCTTTTCTGATTTGCAATGGTGATGGACAGGTTGACAGACAAGATCATATGGGAGTCCCTATCGACTATGTTGTTTTCAGATGACATTGTGAACTGTATTGAGATTAGGGAACAGGTTTTAGAGACCCTGGAGAGGTGGACATATGCTCTAGGAGGAGATGAATGAAGGTCAGTAGCACTAGGACAGAATATCTGTGTGTTAATGAGAGGGAGGATAGTGGAATGTTTAGGATGCATGGAGTACAGTTGGCATAGGTGGATGTGTTCAAATGATTGGGATCAACATTTCAGAGTAATGAGAACTATGGAGGTCAGGCACAGAAGAGAGTACAGGCAGGATGGAGATGGTAGAGAAGAGTGTCAGGAGTGATATGTGACAGACGAGTACCAGTAAACATGATATATTAGGCCTACAAGAGGATAGTGAGACCACCTGTGCTATATGGGTTGGAGACAGTGGCATTGACAAAAAGGCAGGGCTCAGAGCTGCACATGGCAGAGTTATAGATGTTATGTTTTGTACTTGGTGTGACATGGGTGCACAGGTTTAGCAATGTGTACATGACAGGCCCAGGCCATATTGGACTGATATGAGACAGTGTTGGAGAGGCAGCATTAAATCAGTTTGGACATATGTTGAGGAGGGGTGCTGAGTATATTGTGAAAAGGATGGTAAGGATGCGGCTGCCAGGTAAGAGGAAGAGAGGAAGGCCTCAGATAAGGTTTCTGGATGTTGTGAGAGAGGACATGCAGGTGGTTGGTGTGAGAGAGCAAGATTTAGAGGACAGGCAGAAATGGCAACAGATGATCCACTGTGGCAATCCTGAACAGGAAAAGCCAGTGGACAATTAAGGGGGATGTTGTAATGTCAGTCTTCACAGATTTGACTGACATGACACAACTCTATGGGTAAATGACTACAAATATGAGGCACACATATGGTCAGTGTGCAGAACACTGGACAATTGAATGGTATGAGCTCACTATATAACATGCAGTTCAACACACAGATCTGCAGTAGTACTTTACTCTGGACATGCTCTGTATAGTTGTCTTATATTTATAAGACAAAATGTGTATCATAGTTATATGCACACATAACATATGGATATGTACAACATCCCAGTAGTTGGCTTAGTCACTACAGACAGAGCCACATGCTATGGCCATCAGTGCTGTTCAGCAGTACATCAGTACAGCAAGTCTTGTTGAGGCATATGCTTTCAACCCCCTTTTTACCATTATTACAGACCACCTACTACATTCAATTACATGTTTACTTGTTTCACATACCTTTTTTTTCTGGATATGTCACGGATATATCCTTTCTTATTTTTTTTTCTCATACTACTTCAGCTTTGCACTCATGGACTGTCTATGACAGAGGTGGTTTGAATAGATGGTAGCTTGTCTTTTGTAGGTAATGCTCATGACCATGTGATGGCCTGAGCACCAATTGGTGTTCCCCAGTTGCTGATTCCATGCAGAGCAACTGCGTAGTTATTCCAATAGCCAATGTCATGGCAGCACACTCCTAAAATTGGTGGGTGTTGGCCCTTTCCCTTACCTGTGAGAAAGAGATCCTGGATGTGTGTGAGCTAATACCTCTTAGAACAAGACATGTGGTGACAAGCCAACTAAATGGTGGGGAAGATTCAAGACCTAGGGGCAGAATGTGATTATTGCTGTCACATGCTTTGAATACTGCTTGTTTAACAGGGTTTGTCTGAACATGCTACTTCTGCATGTGTTTCAGTCTGACAAAGTTCTATGTCTGTATAGCACTCAACTGTAGGGCTATCCTTTTAATTGCCAGAGGTTTGCTTGTTATGTTTGGTCTGTTTCCCAGAAAGGTGTTGTTCTTGGCAAATCAGTAGCACACTCTGGTGATTGCAATCAGTAAATGGCAACATCCATTTGTGTTTCAGACTTCATATCCCTCAGAAAAGTTATAAACAAAGTCAGTGCCCAAAGAGAGTAAAAACTCCAACCAACCACAAGAACTGTAAAATAGGCACTAAGAATGCTTTGATATTCCAAGCAAGTTTTTATTATACACAGAGTAACACAAATGAATAAAACAATAAAAGACTTTATCACCGTGTTTTTCATTCTATGTTAAACTTAAAAACATGGTGATAAAGTTAATGAGTTTTATTGTTTTATTCATTTGTGGTACTCTGTGTATAATAGAAAACCTTGCTTGGAATATCAGAGCATTCTTAGTCCCTATTTTACACTTCATGTGGTTCCTCAAGAAAAGTTATGTTACAAAAAACCCTGCAACACCAGCAATTTTCTCAGTGTATAACTGCAATATTTCAAATACGGCCATGATTTTGGGCTCAGTCCCAAATTATGTCAGGCTTGGTGCAGAAGCCATACAGTAGGAGGTTGATAGGTAGGGTCTACCATTATTATTTTCTGTCATTTCTGCTGTGGGAAAGGGTGGACAACATGTGGGACTCTGTTCTTTCAAGAGGTTGGTGTATGGAGAATGCTCTTAGATGGCCTTGTAACATATTTTATGTTGGGGAGAGTAACAAGTGCTTTAAAACTAGGCTGTTAGAATGTGACATATATTACTGATAAAGAAGAAGACAGTTCTATAGCTGTACATTTCAGTAATTCCCACCATGGGGGTCGTTGTCCTGAAAGAAGAATTGTGTACAGAATTGGTTTAAATTCTTAAATGTGATACTTTATCCCTGAGGGGGTTGAATGTGTAGTGTAATTGGAGGCTGTGTATATACATGTAATTAAGTGTAGTGGGCTAAAAGGTACTGCTTTGGAAAAAGTCTGTTTCTCAATTTGGTCTAACCGTCATAAAAGAACAATTGTTATGTACAGAATCAATGTGTGTTTTTAAATGTGATACTTTATCCTCTAGGGGGTTGAATGAGGAGTGTAATTGAAGGCTGTCTATTTAAATGCCCTTACGTGTTAATTGCTTCTTCTAATTAAGGCAAGTATTTCTTGTAATGTGTTAATCCTTGAAGGCTTTGGCAAAGACATCGAAGTAAAATGAACTTGTGTGAATTACTGGCTGTTTGTATTTTTGTTTACTATCTTCACTCATTGCATTTGTGTTGCTAAGAGGTCACTGTATATGTCTGGCCATTGTGTATGGCCTATCATGGTTTTGTAGCAGTGTACTGTTCACTTATTTGGACTGGGGGGCAGATGTGAGTGTCATGGGTCCTTTCATATCCAACTGTGCATGCTGCCCCAGTTATGGGTGGTCTATCAGCAGTATATGTTTGTATGGACATTTAGAGACATGTATGCACATAGATATATATTTTTTATATATATTTATATATTTTATATATTTATATATATATATGTATATGTATATATATATATATATATATATATATATATATATATATATATATATATATATATATATATATATATATATATATATATAATATCTACACGTCGGTATTTCTTGGTAATATATCTTTATATTGTTATACGTATATATGCATCTCCACACATATCTATCTCTCTATATATGTAAATATTTGTTTTCATGTATATATTTGTAGATAATTATTTCTGATTGCACAGTGTGTCTTTCCAATTGCAAACTGACTGTACTGCATGATATGTTGTAAAAAACATCCCAACATCTCACAGCTAAGATGGCCTAGTGGTAAATTGCTGTGACTATGGTGGATAGCATCCCAGGCTCAAGACTGAGCATGGTTGATTATTTTATTGCTGGCCAGAAGAAAGGCTTCCAGATACAGAGTGATTAAGGCACTTTTAAGCAGTTGTAAGTGGGTTTGCATGGCGCTAAGTGGCAGTAAAACACAGTTAAACTGATAGGCACTTAAACTGTGTAGGCTTCGCCTACCAGCACTTACCAGTGTGCAAATATACTTAGCAGAGATAACTACTGGTTATCATTCACAGTTAAGCAATGTGTACACCTGCTAAGCATAGCTCAGCCCTGATGTTAGATGTAAGTGTTATGGTTCCATTTTATCTGACTGTGCATGCTGCCCCAGTGTCTGCTGGTCTGTTGGCTGTATGTCTTTGTAGCGGCAGACTGAGACATGTCCTGTACCATGGTCAGGAATCAGACTACACTGAGAATTGGACCACTATATGTAGGGGTAGTGTGTGACTGGTAAACTATTATGTATTTCTTCACACAGTCCATATATTCTACTGTTCATCTGACCTACCGGTATGTGACTGTGACTATGGTGGAATTGGTTGTGGGTATGCACTTTCACACTGGTGTCTGATTTTTTGTGCTGTAATATCCCTGTAGTGCCTGACATCCCAAAGGGGATGACAACACATTCATTGACATTGAGCTTATGGTCATGGCTCTGACATCAGTCATTGGTCTTGGTGAGGCCTTTCTGTAGGATGTCAACATCGCTTGGGTAGTTAATAGCTCCCAACTTGCAATTGTCTGCAAATATTGTCAGCCAGCATCCCTTCATGTTGGCATGGACTTCAGAGAAGGTGATACCAAACAGGAGAGAATTCAGGAATAAACTCTGTGGAACTCCACACCTGACTGTTTGGCAGTCTGATGGGCTCAGTTACTTTAACACTGTGGGTTCTATCTGTGAGACAGTTTGCAACCACCTAATGTTATAGGGGTTGATGTGTAGCTTAGTGGGTTTATCCATGAACCCTGAGTGGGGAATGTTTTCAAAAGGCTTGGCCAGATTGAAGTAGGCTGTATGAACCACCTTAAATAAAATGTAACACAAAGTAGCAAGACTTCAAATGAACAAGACATCAGGGTGAAAAATTCTCAAATCATCTATTTTCTGGTACATCGGCTTTTTGCCTTCAAGGAATATTAACATCACATTACAATCCTCTTTTATACACACCTAATCCATCAATTAAATTAATTACAAACAATTAAACACAATTTCCCAATTTTTAAAGACATAGGTTAGGACACGTTCCTTTACTTTGACAAAATACCTTTTGTACTACAACATTTAAGTAAGCACTTATTATACAATATTTTAAACTTCATTCATATAAATACTATATACAAATATTTTAATTGTATAACAATAATGTTATAATGCTAAGTTACTATCAATTTTCATACCCCTAGGTTGTAGTGTTCTAAAATTAATAATCATCTCGCATTCTAGTTTATTTAACTCTTCTTTAAAATTTCCCCCATGAACCATATAGGGTCGAGCCAGAACACTAAAAAACATATCTGTATTGCACACCCCATGAGTGGACATAAAATGTTCAGCTAATGGACTGAACTTATTTTTATTCCTGATGTCCCTCAGGTGCTCCAAAATCCTCACCCTTACTTTCCTTTTAGTTTGTCCTATGTACCATTTCACCCTTTCACATGCACAACCCACAATATAAACAACACCCTGTGAATTGCAAGTATAATTTTCCCTTGCCTTGTACCTTTTCCCATTTAGTTTACTTCCAGATTTCTCACCCTATTACATACACTACAGTTACCACATGGTCTCATTCCTATCCTGCCTGTACTTGGTATAATCCCACCATTACCACTCAAAATTTCTTTTAAATTTGCAAATCTACAATATGAGAGAGTTATATGTTCAGGAAAAATTTGTCCTATACCCATATCTTCCTTCAACATATAGCAGAAATGTCTAACAATTCTCTCAATTTTCTGACTAAATGGTGAAAGTTGGGTCACAAAATATAGCTTTTCCTGATCCACTTTTCACTGGATGGAGAATTCATTCTCCCTACCATTTCTTTCTCCAACCCAACTCTTTCTTTAATATTTTTCTCTTTTTCCACATACAACTACTTCCCTTGCATTTTAAAAGGATTTCAAAATAACCCCTACACTTCAATCTCTCAAGGGCTTCATCCAAATACACTTATTTTAACTCCTCCTCTGATGTATTCCAATAAATCCGTTTTAACTCACCCATGGGTAAAGCCTTAATCAAATGTGGGGGATACATACT
Organism: Protopterus annectens; assembly: GCF_019279795.1. Taxonomy (NCBI): domain Eukaryota; kingdom Metazoa; phylum Chordata; order Ceratodontiformes; family Protopteridae; genus Protopterus; species Protopterus annectens. Next base: position 409,580,085 of record NC_056746.1, read on the forward strand.
CTCAGCATGGAGGAAATTATTAACTGCAGTTGGTTTCCTATAGGGTCTGAACTGTATGTGGCCTCCTTCATTCACATACAGCTTTATATCCAGAAATGTGATTTTTATAACATTTACCTCATAAGTGAATTTTAAACCATGTTCTGTATTATTTAAATATCCCATGAAACGTTCAAATTCCCGCTGTTCACCCCTGCATACAAAAATCAAATCATCTGTAAACCAGCCAAAAAATCACATTATTAACAAAAAAATAATTTTGACATACAAACTGCTTCTCAAATTCTCCCATGTAGGCTATAACATATGAGGGGGCAAAAGTCACCCCCACTGATGTACTCTTTTTCTGAAGAAAAAACATTTTCCCCATCTAAAGTAATTATACGTCAAACAAAACTCTAACAAAAATAAAAGGAAGGATGAGTGTGGTCCCTCCCCCATCACCTCTAAACCCTTTTTGGTTTCAAGGCTCATATATAAAGAGCTCACATCCACTGTGCCCCAAAAAGAGTCTTTTGCCGGCTAATTTTCTTTAGTTTTTCACACAATTCCATGGTATTTTTTATATGAGTTGGTACTCTCTTCAAATATTTTTTCAGATGAAAATCTAGAAATTTACCTACATTTTCTAAATATGAACCAATCATAGAGACAATGGGCCTGCCGGGGGGTGGGGGGTGTTCTTAAGTTTTTATGAATTTTTTGTGAATTTTTGTTTGTAGTTAATTTAATTGTTGGATTGGGTATGTATAAACGAAGGGTGTAATATGATGTTAGTATTCCTTGAAGGCGAAAAGCCGTGGTACCAGAAAATAACTGATATGAGAATTTTTCACCCTGGTGTCTTGTTCATTTGAGTCTTGCTACTTTGTGTTTTGTTTTATTTACTGTGGAGTGGAAGTGACTGTTTCCTATTGTATGAACCACCTTGCCTTCATCCACAGCTCTGGTGATTGACTCAAAGAAGTAGACCAGATTGATTGAACAGCCATGACCTACCGTTCACAAAAACAAACAGTGTGGGATCCTGCATCTGGAGATTCCCATATCCCTGTTTCTTAGGTCCATGATGATGTGTTCCATAGCTTTGCATGACAGTCTTGTCAGGCTAATGGGGTGATACTTCCCAGGGTC
>NC_056746.1:409586218-409636218 GCF_019279795.1 Protopterus annectens
AATTCAAACCATGATGTGTGTGTGTGTGTGTGTGTGTGTGTGTGTGTGTGTGTGTGTGTGTGTGTGTGTGTGTGTGTGTGTGTGTGTGCAAAATGGAAATACAGACCTAATCCTTATCAGACTGAGCTACTGGGTAAGCAGCATTTGTTACTTGAGTTAGTTCTGTCTAGTACATACTTTTTTACACACTCTACTTTTTATCAGATGTCTTTTTATTTGTTTGCTATTATAACTACAACACAAATCAGAACAAAAACTGTTGATGTTACTGTTTACACAATATGAGCAGATTATTACAACTAGACATTTGGACATTTTATTAAAACATACTTCAATTTAGAATATGGTCAACACACTCTACTTTTGCAGTCTGCACCTCTTAGTGTCTCACACTTTCCTGTAATTTCAGGACTAAATACAGCTGTAATGCAAAGGTTAACACAAGGCAATGCTGGCAGGAGCACAGTACATTACTGAAGAAAATATTTATTTTTGCACTTTGTCAGTTATTTCAGATCCACATTCTGAAACTACAAAGACAACTAGCAGCTACACAACTGTACTTTTCAGATGCAAGACAAATGAAAGACAGCAGTTTGTGGTTGTCAGCTTTATTATTTTTGACATAACACTTTCTATAAGTCAGAAATCCACAGTTTAGATTTTGCATGATCTGCACAGGAGGGACTGCTCTCATATGCATATGTAACTGTTAGCCCAGCCACAGCACAGCAGTTTCTTAGCAGGTTCTTTCACACAGCATAACATGTCTTTCCTCAAGAACACACATTAAGCACACCTGTACAGTAACATTACAATTTTTAAATAATTATTTACACAAACAGACTGGGATACTACATACCTCTCTGACACATCCCGCTCATGCCTCTTTGATCCAGTGGGCCAGAGCTCCTCCTCCCTATTTTTTAGGGTAGTCAGTGATGACACCTGCTCTAAAAATTAATTTACAACTGTTTCCACACATAAAATACATTAGTTTGAGTATTGCTTCTGTTTCCTTCTACATTTATCATACTTGGTTAGAGCTGGGATGCCAACTGTGCATGTCTTGTACACTAAACCAGAGCTCTAACCACTATACTACATCAACAACAAGGGTTTTGCCTTCACAATTCTATTTGACTCTCAAACAGCATTTAAGCTGGGCTGAGAAAAGTGCAAACCTGCTGCACTCTGCTTAAACTTTATTTTTTATTGTAAAAAAAAATTAATAAACAGAAATATTAAATTATTACATATATTTATCAGCAGGTTGCATGGGGCAGGGATCTGGCCATTCCTGGGACAGTCAAGTACTGTGCAGGCTGATTTTAGGGATTGTGTCCTTTTTTTCTTATTTCAGTGTCCACAAAAACTGACATGCTCAGTTTTACATTTCAGTGTCAGCGGACACTGAAATAATGCATAATATTAGAGCCAGGCTCTAATATTATGCTACTTCCTTGTTTGAAAGTGCTGTATGGCACTTTCTGAGTACAAGGGGCATGTTTAAGTGTCCATGCAGGACTTATACATGCCCCCTGCACTCATACATGGATCATGTAGGTGCAGGAATACAGCAGTGTGCCCTCATTAATATTGTATTCCTACACAGAACAGTCCGTGCAAGAATTGACTATTCTTGCACAGACTGTTCATGAATCCAGGGGAATGTTTAAATTCCCTTCCATTTCCCATGTCAGTTTGCTACTAACCAATCAATAAATAGTTCTGCATACACACCCTCAACATGTTTTTTCTCTTAAAGCACCAACAGTTTTCTCAATAACAGATTTCTTTGAACAATAATAGATTTTCAGTAACATTAAAAATACATGTTCCCCTTCCAATTAATATCTTCCCCTTCACTTGAATTTACTATTACTTCCTCCCCTGCTTTTTCTCCCCTTTTATACTTCAACTTATCATCTTTTCCTAACTGCTTACCCTCAGTCACTTTGTTTTATTCCTGCTCTTTTCATGTTCCACTTCTACATTATGTTCTTGAACAATTTCTTGTTCATGTTGTACCCCCTTTTTCTTCTATATTTTCTTTACAATCCATCCACAAATGCCCGTTTGTTCACATTTTATACAATACCACAAATATAACATTTTCTCTTATCACAGTTACTAATTACATGATCATTTTTGCCACAAAAGAAACATGTTATCAGTTACCCCCAATATTTCAGAGTATTGCTTCTGTTTCCTTCTACATTTATCATACTTGGAATATGTATAATGCTCGTGTCATTTTTGTGTACAGTCTTTTCTTTTACTTCTCTTTAAAACTGTGCATACATTTTCTTTTTTGTCTCTCTATTAAATGCTTAAATGACATATTTCCATGGACTATAATTCTTGTTTACTTCATATTGTTCTAGAACATTTTTTTTCATTTACTGTCCTGATTCAAATAAAATGTCACAAAATGAGTCTTATTAATATGAATAAATGCTCTTACCTCTTTAGGTGATATACCCAAGGCTGATATAATATTATCCCAAATTTCATATCTATTGAGCTCTTTCTCCTTCTTACTGCTTGTTCTTACTGGGAATGTCTTTCTTTTCACACTCCTTTTCTTTTTTCTCTCTTTTCTCCTTTTGTCATGGTCTGAGCATACAACTTCTTCACCTCTTTTCTTATTTCTTCCCCTTCCTAGATCCTGTCCATAATTTTTCCCCATGGCACTGCTTTTTCACTTTCTGGTTCACTCCAATTAATTAAATTATTTAGATGCATAGCCTGCAATCCTCCAAACTGAAGGGTTGTATTAACACATCCATGCTACAATCCACTGTCTCCCTTGAGCAATATCTCCTGGAACAACAATAATGAGTCTTGGGAAGGTTCAGCTACCTTCACTTCATTCTTCTCATTTGTCTCCTCCTTGCTTGCATGTTATTTTTTCTGTTGACATTTTTGTGAAGGCTCAGCTGCCTTTGCATTTAAGCCATTAATTTCTCACTCTAGTTCTCTCTAGACAACTCCTTCCATGCTGCAAATATTTGCCATACTCCTTCCCGCTTCTTCAAGCTGCCACTGCTCCCTGACCAGAAGCAGGAAGTTCTAAATCAGACAGTGTCCCTGCACAATCAGAATAGGGGTCCTTTATTTATGTACAAAAATAGCTATTATTTACAAACTATTTACATATTTACAAATTTTTACATATGTACAAATATCTAAATATAAAAATCAGTTTACACATATGTATAATTTCTTTTACAAGCATACTAAAATGTCATCCCTATTAGACCTCCACTCCTTTTTCCATAACTACCATCTGATTTTACTTAATATGGTTGCCAAAATCTATTTACCATTAAACATAATTTCATTTATTCTTTCATTCCATATAACCAATATACCATAAAATAACGTTTTATCTATTCTTTTAACATATTATTTATTGCTATTCTTATAATATCCATATTTAATCATATCCATGTTTATTTTATCCACTTCTTTTATATCCTCAAAATAATCTTTTTTACAGATTTTCTCCATAACTTTTTTACTCTTTTATATTTCAAATATATATATTCTGTAGTTTTACTTGTCATGACAATGTAAACATATTCTATCACTTTTCTTTCTATATGGCATATTTATTTTTGCTGGCAATTTATCTATTACCAATATCCACAAAAAATCTTGACATTCTACTTCCTGACTGCATAATTTGCTTCTTATTTTATACCTTTATTTTTTTCATCTGTTAGATTTGCCCATGGTTTTACATAGTAAGGTTTTATCATTACATTCTTATCTCATATTTTACTCTCTTTTTCTATATCATATTTTTTTATTTTCCACAAAAATATTTTTTCTTGTTAACATTTTGTTTCTTCATTTATACACTCTCTTTTTTACCATACTCCAAAATTTATCATACTTATATTTATACAGTTTTACTATTAATCTGTCATATTTTTCATTTAGTCAGTATAAATAACACTCTGCAGAAATTTAAAGAAGTAACGTATACCACTGGATTAATTAACCCTAATCCTCCTTCTTATTTATATACATATGAAACTCCTCTTTTTACTGGGTTTAAACTAGAACCCCCATATAAATGAAAAACATATCTCCAATAATTTATTTTCAAATACTGTTGGCAACATAAAAAAAACTTGTTAAGTATGTTACTCTTCCCATAAGTACTGAATTTATCAAATAAGTCTTTTTTTCTGAATGGCAGTTTATATGTTCTCCAGAAAAGGACATGTTTGCTATATTTCTTCTATTGTTTTCCCATTTAATTTTGCTTACATATTTATTCCCAGATTGTATACATAACACAGACATTTCATTTATTGTAAAATATATAGCCCTGATCTTTACTACATCAGCTAAACCTTTACTTTTATCTTTATTTAAAGCTGTCCCTGTCATCTCTAGAAACTCGTTTGTACAAATTACTTCTTTTATCCAAAGTTTGTTTTTTGCAATTATTATAATGTCATCTGCATATGTTAGCAGGACTGGAATTCTTAACAATTCAGGTGTTATATACCCTGCTGCCTTCATTTTGTAATTTATTCCACATACTATCGCATTCATAATTAATGCAAAGAGTATACAGCTCATTCGACATCCCTGTCTTACAACAGTCTACATATGTACCTCTTGGCATAACCAGTCATTTACAATTACTTTTACTTTTTTATTACTATACATTGACATGCCTAATTTCCTAATGTTCCTACTTATATTATTTTATTATTACCCACAATATTCCATGCTCAATTGTGTAAAATGCCTTATTAAGGTTGTATATCATGATTTTCATTTGTTCTTTTCTGTTCATAATATCATTCAAAATTTCTGTATCATTAAAAATTCTTGACAACCCTTCCACTTTATACTATATATGCTATCTTCCATAATATTTTCCATTTTAGTTTTAAATGTCTTTTGCATTATTTTCGTTAAGATCTTATAATCATTATTATTCAATACTACTGGTCTCCATTATTTAATTCTGTTTCTATCTTCCTTCTTCCATATAAATGTAAGTATTCCACTACATAATTATTTATACATAAAACCATCATTTAACCATTCATTCAAAATCTTTAAACAATATATTTTTTGCCATATCCCTTACATTTTTATAGATTTCATACCATATTCCATCTGGGCTGGCAGCCAAATCTATATTTACTTGTCCTATTACTTTATCTAGTTCATTTAAAGAAATCTCCTTTTCCAAGTCTTTTTTCTCTTTTTCTGTTAACTTTTTTACTTTCCTTGTTTTTTCTTTAAACAGTCTTGCATATATTGTCTGTACAATTTGTATATGTTTTATTTCTCTCATTACACTACCATCTTCCTTTAGTAATCTGTTTAATTAACTCAATACTTCTCTTTTTACTTGCAAAAAATCTTTTATTTTTTCTTGATTTCTTTCATATAATTATCTGTCTTTGTCAAAGTAGTCCCTATTATTATGTTCTAAACCTTCCAATGCATTGCTATATGTTCTTTTATATTTTTTCTCTGCTTTTCTGACATCATATTGTCACTGTAAAACACATTTTATATTTTTCCTTATCATCCACCAGTCAGATCAGTTTTTTATAAAATGTTCTCATAGTAATATAATCTCTCCATAGCTGTATTACTAATATATTTCCTTCTTCATTCCATGCTTTCTCATTTATCCTTTTTACTCCTTTGCCTATTTTTATATAATCCTTATTCTCTTTTATCTCTAGCTGTATTGCAAGATGAAAAGAAAATCCTGTTTCAACTACCACCCAATCTCCTGTAACAAAACCTTCTGATATTATAAAATAATCTTTTTCATTTTTATACATACAACTTTTGTAAGTTCATGAATATTTGTCCCAAAATTGTAATTTACAGCCTCTTATAACTTCTATCATTTTTCTTATAACATTTCCTTTCTTTGTATGCTTGCCTTTTAAATCACATTTAAAATATGTTGTTATTATAATATTCATTTCTATCATTACATTATCTAAAATCTGATGAAATAAAGTTTCTCTTTTTATACAGTTAGCATAAGCACAAAATGTTATAATTCTATTTAATTATTTGCCATTTTAAATCAGCAATGGCCAATCTTCCCATTTTTTGCTAACATTACATCTCATATCTTTACTGTATTTCTACAGAATATGACTATTCCATAGCATCTCTCATTTTCCAAATTCCAGATAATCTTTCTTTCCCATAGTTTCTCTGTAATTGTTCTTCATTTGTTAAAAATCTTGTGTCTTCTAATATTATCTACATCACATGTATTACACCTCTCCAAAATTCCTATTCTTCTTACTATTCACATTTACAGAAAGCTCCCTAAAATTTTCATTTTTCCTTAGATTCATTGTTTCATAAACCCATAGCTAATTATGAGGCTAGCTTTCTTAATAGGCCATTCTAAGCCTAACCAGTTTCCTTCCCAAAGGTGGGAATCAAATACTGTACCTTGTGCCTTTGAGTCAAACACCTTATACCAAGCCCCAGTCTTTATCTGTATATATTCTTTTTCATCCACTTCCTTTCCTGTGTCCATTAGAGACATAGGTGCAAACCCAGGGATGAATTTCCTGTTCCCCATCCAATTGTCCAAGTTACACTTGAATTGGAAATCACTGGCAGCCTTTTTATCAATAGAATTATTTTTTCCCTTTTACTACCTCCCAGTTTATGGCTTCTTCATCACTTCCGGAACTTTTTTCCTATGTCTTCTTTATTATTTTTTCTCATCTAATTTTCTTTTATTTCTACTACTTCTAAAATGTCTTCACTTTGCTCTTTTTATTTTCTTGCTTTTTACTGTTATTTTCATTTTTCCAGTCCATCCATAAATGCCCAATTTTGTTACATTTCAATTCACATTTTTGCATCATATCCAATTTACCCAAAAATATAACATTTTCATTTGTCACAGTTACTTATCAAATACCCTTTTCTACAAAAAACATGTTTTTGGGTCATCCCCAGTATTTTGCATCATCCCTATTCCACTCCACATTTATCATACTTGCTATAGGCACATTTTTTTCTCTTTTTAACACAATATTACAGTTTTGGCCAGCAGTCCATAAACCCTTTTGTCATAAAAGTTTGCAATGTCTAGTTCTTCTTTACATGAAGTTTTCAAATGTCCTTTCAAAGTCTTTCTTTCTACCTCTGTTCAAAGTTGTATGTGAATCATCTTTTTTGTTTCCCTGTTAAATGCTTTTATCACATAAAGATTCCATAGGTAACAGTCTTTTTTTCATATTCTCCAAGAAAATTTTCCATTAAAAAACAGTCTCAAATATAATGTCATAAAATGTATATTTGTTTATAAAAATAAATGCTGTTACCTCGTGCTTTTACATCCAAAGGAGCTACTAAATTGTCCCATACTTCATACCTGTCCATTTCTTTGTCTTCATTACTTTGAATCCTTACCATGTACTTCCATTTTCCATTTTCTTCTGGCTACATTTCTCCTGCTCCACTTTTGCTTTCATTTACTTTCTCTGCATATATTTTCTTTTCCATCTCACCACTATTTTTCAGGATTGTCTCTGCATCTTCCTTTCGTATTTTCTCCATAGTGTTCCCCCAGAAAACATCTCTTTCGTTTTCTGGATCACTCTGCACTGCCATTTCTTTAAGTAAATCATCTTGCAACCCTCCAGTCTGGAGGGTTGTAACTATAGAGCCATCATTTGCTGACTCATCTCCATCAAACAGGATTCTTTGAAACCTTCCTTCAGAATCCTGCACACATTTTCTGGTCTCAATATTTTCCTTCAACCTCATTTCTTTCACTATTTCATCATCTCCTTCTTTGTCTATCTGCCTCCATATTTCTTTGAGCCACCTCTGTGCCTGGAATGGAAACAGGAAGTGCTCTTTCAAAATGGGTACCAGTCACAACAATGATGAGTAGTGGAAGTTCCCAAATGCCTTGACCAAATTTTCATTAATAATATAAATATCACCTTGGATCTCCTTTGAAAAGAGGCTACTAACATACTGGGACTAACTTGGTCAACAAAGTAAAATTAAAAAATAAATAAAAAACACAGACCTCTCCTGCCTGCTTTCCTCCAGTCCTACCTCCTCCCCTCACCCTTTTAATGGCTGTTTCATGCCTTATGAATGCATCTGTAGAGTCTCTTCTCTTCTCAATGCCTTTTCTAGCAATCCATTTAATGTGTCCAGAGCCATGACTACAAAGAAGTAGATTAGAAGACCCATGGAATACTTAGTCTATACAATCTTCTGCAGAGCTCCTTCCTTCTATCCCTTCTTTACTTTCTTTTCAGGGTGAGCTCTTCATGTCTTTCTAACATTGCCTTGCATACCAGTATCATTTCCACTGCCTTTTCTAGTTTCTAGTCAAATGAAGTGCACCTCTGGCCTTTGGTAATATATTTTTCCATCCCACACACTTTAATGGTGACTTTTCTCTTGATGACATCTGGCAACCTTATGTCCTTTTCCTTTTATAACCTTCAGAACTTCATACATTCTAAAGGTATGGTCTAACCACTCCCCAACAAAGCAGGACCATTATATCTTTTTTTGGCTGACAGTGATTTCTAGTTCAAGTGTAACTTGGAAAATTGGGTGGGGAACAGGAAATTCATCCCTGGGTTTGCACCTATGTCTCTAATGGACACAGGCAGCTTGTAAATGCTTAATCTCCCAGACCCCTTCTTGTAAATGGTTCATCTTCCAAACGCCTGCTTACAAGAGTACCTGAACTTGTCAGAGATTTGGGATGCATGCTTAGGCTTAAAAAGGCCCTTGTGGTTGTTAGCATTGTAAATTTCTATGAACCTATGAACAATCATCTGTTCCTGATTGCCCCTCCTTATTCAGCAGGTCTACTGAAATTGACAAACCTCCCTTAGATTTTTCAGACCCATGTTCAGGATAGGTGGAGAATATATGCTGATGATGAGAATTATTAGTTTTTACCACCCCCAATCGCACACATACTGTATTGAAGACAGGCATGGAGTGGGAGCACTGGCATATCATCCTGTCTGTGTGCTGACTTACTGATGCTATGTTTCACTGAAGACAACACCCACCAATTGTCTCTGACCCTCACTGGAGATCAATGACAAGGTGCACCCATGTGCATGCAGCCTCTCATGAGTATGCCCACAATCCCTCAGCGGTGCCTCAGATACCAGAACCACTGATTGAATCCTGGTCACATAGGCTGCAGTCAGGGCTTTATACCTGTACACTATGGTGTTGGTATTTCAGTATTTCATTTTTTTCTTCTGGAATCTATCTCCTTGAGCATGCACCTAAGCATTTTGTTACCACTGTTATCTCACTCTGCTCTTGAGGGTATAACCTTATTGTGAATACCATCTCTCAATTCTTCTTCTGCTACATTGTCACCTGTTCCACTCCCCTTTCTCCCAGATGAGATGTCATATCAGTATTATATGGGTCAAATCATTGCTTTATATCATTCTGCAATGAACCTCTGCTGCCACCTTTTTCCCAGTTTTTTTCACCTTTCTGTATTCCTCTTTGGACTCCTTTAGACTCTTTCTCATCCTTCACTATTGCAGTTCTCTTTGTATCATCAGCAAATAGCTTCACCCTCTGCTCTGTTCACTATGATATGTCTGAAGGAAACCCTTAAAGATTGCTGTACCCAGGACTGACTTGTGCATTGTTCCTCTAGTCACTTTCTTTATTCTTGACATTGTTCCATTCTCCATAACCCTCTTTGTCCTACTATCTAACCAAACAGCTGTCTGGTTTCTTAGTCTTGGTCTTCAGTTTTCTTGGTGAAGTCCAGGTAGACCACATCTGGGAGTACTACCTTTTCAGTTTCTGTTTTGATCTGAATTTAACTTGACTAAAGTCTCCTTTTCGTCATGAACTCATTGTCTTCTGCCCTAGAGACTATTGTGCTTTAAGGGAGCAGCCAACATTTCCCTCAAGATCTCTTCATGACTGAGGTCCAGTCCTATGGGGTGGAGATATAAAGCCTTGGCTATGGTGGAGATGGCCTGTGTTCAACTAGCAACACAAGTGTTGGAGGCACCAGGTGTGGGAGGATTGGAGTGAGAGGCCAGTTCCAGCTCACTCACCCTGTAAGTTGGAAAGCAGCTTGGCTCATTTCATTGGAGACATCCGCAGGAATGCAAGTATATTGCTGCCACATGAAGAGTCTTGTCAGACCATGCTGAAAAGATGTGCCTTTTGGATTGGAAGTTGCTTGTGCACATAAGTGCATGTATATCCCAAGGAGATTTTAGGGGAAACTTGCAAAGCAGACACAGAGCTGAAGATAGGTCATTTTGTAGGTTTTGTGGACACTATACAATGATCCACTAATAACAAATGGTCTCCTCCACAAGAAAATGGGTAGGTTGTAGATCTGTTGCTATAATGAGGTATGAATAGGTTATTTGTGTACATGTTGAAAGGAGAACAATTGGCCCAATCCTGCAAACTACAAAAAAAAAAAAAAAGATTCTGTTTGTGACTTTCCATACTGTGGCTGTTAGGTTTCTGATCTATAGTTCCCTGGGTTATATATATATATATATATATATATATATATATATATATATATATATATATATATATATATATATATATATATATATATGTACAGGCATATATAGATACACACATACATATGCCCTGCTAGCCTGCCAATAAACCAGAGCAGTCTTTCGTATAAGTCTCCAAGTTTTTCTTAAAAATATCTAAACTAGTTCATGCTTGAATATAATTTGGTCTATTGCATGCATCATCTACTCTCTCAAAGAACCAATTAATATGTCCCTCATTCTTATATTATCTCCTACACAGGTTGTCTGATGATTCTCTACTACTCTTTGCTAACTTTAAAAATTACTAGAGGTAGTTGCCTCTAAATGCCTTATATAACTAAATAAGGTCTCTGCTTAAATATCTATAAGACTCTGTACAAGTTCAGATATTTTAATCTTTTATAAAATTAGACTTTTACATCCATGTATTCCATTGGTATATTTCCACTGTAGTCTTTCCAATTTACTTGTGCTAGTTTTCTTATATGGTTTCCATATTATTCTATACTCTCGTTTAGGTCTAATGTAATTTACAAGCAATGATTTCATAATTTCTAATTTGCTAAACTTTATAACTCTTTTTATACAGCCAATAATTTTATAAATATCATTAATCTATTGGTTGATATGACCAGAAAAACTCAAAGCATATCCTTGTGCTCAGGTCTTAAAATGAGTTCGTACTTTCAATCACTGGGTGCTGTATTAAATATTCACCTTTCAGTCTATTTTCCCAAATTTCCTATGTTTAGTCTTTGATGTAATCATCATCATATTCTCCTGTGCCCAAATGGTCAGTTTACTCCAAGAATGGTTCTCATGTTGTACAAGGATACAAACAGTTGCTGGGCCAGTCCTTATGCACTTCTGTACTGGGCAGTGATCTGTTGTGCTCCATTAGAAAATCTGCCAGTATACTGTATAGAGTTTTATACCATAAATAACAAGACATGAAATCAAGGAATCCATGGATTTTTAATTTGCAGAGATTTAAACAATGTTACTAGTGTCTTTCTCCTATTCTAGATTAAACAAAAGTGTTAATTTGTTTCCCCTATTGATGTATGCACAAAATCATTAATAATCATCTCAAATGAATACAGACTTAGAAAGGATACAGGTAGTACCCCCAGCCCATATCACAGGTCCTAGGACATAGTTTCTTCAACAACCCTGAAAGGATGTTGTTACATCTGGGTGCAAAAGGTAAGGACCTGTCCCTGCCCTGGTCATCCTGCTGTCCTTCCTAATACCAAAGCCATTCCAATTTCTAGAACACAGAGATAGCTAAGCCCAGCTGAAATGCAAGATCTGGGATACTTTCTTAATTACCAGTCTGCCTCCCATTTATAAGGCCATTGAACTGTACATTGAAAAGACCTTCTGCATCAGACATTGCTATCATCAGCTGCAGAAACTGCAATATAAATATGAAAGGCCATAAATCTACACAGGAATTGTTGAGATCTCCCCCTGATGTAATGCCAGAAGGAAACATTTTACTATTATGGGCCACCAGTACTAACATGAAAATGGTATGCAAATGCTATCTGCAACATTTGTACAAATTCCACACAAATATTGTTTATATTCAGGAAATATACATACCTCTAATCAAATCTGAACTAGTAACAAAAAAAATGGAAGAAACTCAACTCCAAATGGGGTTTCTATAGTTAATGATAAATATCTAAATGCTAAAGTGAACTAAGGGAAATTAAATAATAATGGAAGAAAAACGTACAAATCATTTGCAGAGGATTTGAAAAAAAGCTACAAATGTGTTTGTATTCACTCTAGTGATCCATACAATCCTAACTTAATAGAACAATATCTCTCTAACTTCCAAGGACTGTCACAGGTGCTAAAATTTCATCCTGAATAGTACCATGTTCACCAGAGAAACTCTACAAAGCCAATAGTTAAGCAAAACAACTAAAGCACATGGTCCAGATAAGCTCTCTGTTTCCTTCTGCATTACCTCTGTACCATCTTACACATGTTAAACTTTATAATTTCATCCTAAAATGGATTTACAAATCTGTATCTTAACGACTGTAAGACAATATTAATATATAAATCCAATTCTGCTGCTCTTCTGATACAGAGCTATTGCCTGATCTCTCTCTCTGTCTCTCAACACTTAATAGTTTAGATACCAATTTTGCACAAATATTTATGAAGTAAAACATACAGTACTTTGACCCCACCAGTCTAGATTTACGCCTGTCAGACAAATATCTGGCAGTGCCCTCACTCTAAATATTTTCACACCTTCCCCAGCTGCTTATAAGGCTTCTGTCAGGGTATGAATCTTGTTTCAGCTCACAATCCATAATAAGCTTAACTTCCCAGAACCTTTTTGTAATATGGTATAAGTGCTATACAATAAACTAGCTTCTCAGGTGTCAGTCAGTAGAAGGCTATTTAAGAATAGTTAGCATGTCTGTAGGCACCAGCCAAGGATTCCCATTGTTCACAAACTTGTTCAACACGGATATGGAATAGTTCATTAAGAGTATCTAGCAGAGTGAGAACATCCAGGGAATGAGGTTTCAAAACTGTGACACGGCAATCAATGTGCATATGGGCATCACCTTTTTATACATCATGCAGCTACCCATATCTATTGTTTTGATTGTACAGGAAATATTCCCTTTCAATAATATGTCAAAATTCGAGCAATCCTACACTAGGGATGCTCCATAGTATTTTTCTTCTCTTTTGGCTGTTCCAGTTAGGGGTCGCCACAGTGGATCATCTGTTTCCATTTCTTTCTGTCCTCTGCATCTTGTTCTGTCACACCAACCACCTGCAGGTCCTCTCACCACATCCATAAACCTAACCTTAGGCCTTCCACTTTTCCTCTTACCTGGCAGCTCCATCCTTTTCTCAATATACCCAGCATCCTTCCTCAGCACATGTCGAAACCAATGCAATCTCGCCTCTCTGACTTTGTCTGCAAACCGTCCCACCTGACCTGACCCTCTAATATACTGATTCCTAATCCTGTTCATCCTCATCACACCCAGTGCAAATCTTAACATCTTTAACTCTGCCACGTCCAGCTCTGTCTCTTGCCTTTTTGTCAATGCCACAGTCTCCAACCCATATAACATAGCTGGTCTCACTACTCTCTTGTAGACCTTCCCTTTCACTCTTACTGGTACCCGTCTGTCACAAATAAATCATGACACTCTTCTCCACCCATTCCACCCTGCCTATACTCTCTTCACTTCTCTTCCACACTCACCATTGATCCCAAGTACTTAAACTCATCCACCTTCGTCAGCTCTTCTCCCTGCAGCCTCACCATTCCTCTATCCTCCCTCTCATTTACACACATATATTCTGTCTTAGTCTGCTGACCTTTATTCCTCTCCTCTCTAGAGCATATCTCCACCTCTCCAGGGTTTCCTCAACTTGGTCCCTATTCTCACTACAGATCACAATGTCATCTGCAAACATCATAGTCCACTGGGCCTCCTGTCTGATCTCATCTGTCAACCTGTCCATCACCACTGCATATAAGAAAGGGCTCAGAGCTGATCCTTGATGTAATCCCACCGCCACCTTAAACGCATCTGTCACTCCCACTGCAGACCTCACACTGTCACACTATCCTCATACATATCCTGTACCACTCTTACATACTTTTCTGCCACTCCTGACTTCCTCATACAATACCACAACTCCTCTCTAGGCACCCTGTCATATGCTTTCTCTAAGTCCACAAAAATACAATGCAACTCCTTCTGACCTTCTCTATATTTCTCCATCAACACTCTCAGAGCAAACATTGCATCTGTAGTGCTCTTTCCGGCATGAAGCCATACTGCTGATCACTAATCATCACCTCCCTTCTTAACTAGCTTCCACTACTCTTTCCCATAACTTCAAGCTGTGACTGATCAAGTTTATCCTTCTGTAGTTACTGCAGCTCTGCACATTACCCTTATTCTTAAAGATAGGTACCATAAGACTTTTCTCCACTCCTCAGGCATCCTCTGACTTTCCAAGATTTCATTAAACAATCTGGGTAAAAACTCCACTGCCATTTTGCCTAAGTACCTCCATGCATCCACTGGTATGTCATCCGGGCCAACAGCCTTTCCATTCTTCATCCTCTTCATAGCTGTCCTTACTTCCTCCTTGCTAATCTGTTTTACTTCCTGATTCACTATCCCCACATCATCCAACCTTCTCTCTCTCTCTCTCATTCTCTTCATTCATCAGCCTCTCAAAGTACTCTTTCCATCTGCTCAACACACTCTACTTGCTTGTGAGTACATTTCCCTCACTATCCTTTATCATCCTTACCTGCTGCACATCTTTCCAAGCTCAGTCCCTCTGTCTAGCTGATTGGTACATGTCCTTTTCTCCCTCTTTAGTGTCCGACCTTTCATACAACTCTCCATATGCCTTATCCTTAGCCTTTGCTACCTCTCTCCTTGCCATGCGCCTCATCTCCTTATACTCCTGTCTATTTTCTTCATCTCTTTGATAATCCCACTTCTTCTTCACCAGCCTCTTCCTATGTATGCTCTCCTGTACTTCCTCATTCCACCACCAGGTCTCCCTGACCTCCTTCGTCTGTCCAGATATCACACCAAGCACCTTTCTAGTTGCCTCCCTTACCAGCTCTGCTGTAGTTACCCAGCTATTAAATTATCTTAAAATGGGGGACGTTGCTGATCTCAGAATTGCTAAATATCTTTGTAATTAAAAACATACAGGATCCCAAATGCTATTTAGTGCTAAATTTCATTAACATCTTGGAGATTATTAGACAAAATTATCTGTGATTAAAAGTATTATGCTTCCCAAAGCATTTTAAGCACAATTAAATAATAAATATTAATACATTTGATGTCTCCCCACTATAAAAAAAAAAAAAAAAAGCAAGAATTAGTCTGGACAAACTAAGCATTTATAAAATTTGGAGTGATTAAAACTTTCAAACCCTGCACATGATGTCATTATTTTTGGAGGTATAACCCCATTTTCAGGCTTGATTTATTATTTCACACAGTTTTTTTGAATCCCTCCTCAACACACGTGATTGTTGACGCTATCTAGCATACAGAAAACTAGACTGCATGACCGATACATCAATAACATCAATATTTTAAAGAAAGAGGACACACATGTGACATCTACCCTTTTTAGAAGCAAAAACAAAAGACACTGTGTGGTAGAATTTTACAAGAGAGTTCATTAAAGTGTACAGATTTTGCACTGTCTGCTAATGTGCTTATATTTTCAATCATTTTTGTCACTTACTGATTTTTAAATGTGTTCCTGGGTAGTATCCTGCTGGAAGTTGGAAGAGTTGTCGGCTATTTGGCAATCAAATTGTATGCTAATTAGATGTCTCTAGAGTTTTGGCTGGGTACCTTTAACTTTTCAAGGGTTTTTCAACTTATTTTCAATGTCTGCAGGTTGAGAGGTATGCTTCTAGGAAAGGCAAGCTAGTGCAGAGTACACTTTAACTGGGCCCCTCTTTAGAGTAAGAGTCACTCCACATCTCCTAAATCTTGAATTACGCCATCAGTTGCAATCTAGCATTTAATCAGAGCCATAATATAATTACAAACCTTGAACCCATGCCAGAAAATGGCTTAAAGAATATGAAATGAATAGGGAACAGCTGGTGCCCCAGACTATTAACTACAGTCTAGATTTCACAGGATTTTCCTAGAAAACCAGTGTTAGCTAAATGTATCTACCACTCTGTAATACAATTGTCCAGAAGTTGATGTTTGTGTAATGTTAAACACTAAACAGTCATTCATTCATTCTTGCATTCCTCAATACCCCCTTTATCCATTTCACCATCACAAAGGAGCTGGACAGTGTCATGATACTCGTTACATGCAAGGCAGTGAAAATAATTGCTGAGAAGATGTTATCTGACTGCTGGGCATATCCATGTGCACATGCATACACTGACACACACACACACACACACACACACACACACACACACACACACACACACACACACACACACACACACACACACACATACACACACACACACACACACACACACACACACACAAACCACTACACACTACACTAGGATTACCCATCAGTCTTTGGGATGGGAAAGAAAAATGAAGCACAAAGTCAACTCCCATGTGGATACAGTGACAACAAATAGATTGCAGACACTGGGCACTGCAAGTGGAAATTGCATAGGACAGCCAAGCGCCTTGAAGCAGTAATGTTAACCACTGCTCCATTGTGCCACCCAACATATCAAACAAAATGTCAGTCTCCCCCTGCACCCCACAGCCAGCAAACAAGTAAATGTAATGAGAATGAGCAACAGCCTGAGTGCTCCGTATAGTATGCATGGTAGAATATTCTTAGGAATACACTCAAAATGAATTCAGAACCACAACCTAAAATTATCATATATCGGGATTGTCATTTTCCTGACACTAGAGCAATTAAGTGCATAAGGATAACATTTTAGATATATGGGCACAAGTAGGAAAAAGTGTAAGCTATATAATTTAGTAATAATCCATGACTGGGTGTGAGTATCACAGGAGTTACCTGTGGTTGGTGTGGTTTGATCATGTGGATGAAGCCAGAGTGATTAAATAAAGGCGACCACAGGTAAATCCTGTGCTACCCACACACAGAAGTGGATGATTGCTCTTACACAATGACATTATTTAAGAAAAAAAAAAACTTTTTTTAATTAATATCATTGTATAAATGTACTTTAATGTTCTTTAGCTGACTCTTCATGGTATGGCGCATCTAGGATGTGTACTGCGCTTGTGCTAAATTTGTAAGTGCCTGCTCAGTACAATAATGTTACCAATCTGAAGAGTTTTTACCTGTGACATCTGTGCAGAGCCTGTATTTTTTATTCGGGTGCTGTAGAGTCCAGAGAGGTGCCCTCTGTATGGAGTATACATTTTTATACGTATTCACTCGCTGTAGTCTCAAGGGATATGTCGTAAGTGCTGCGCCATGCTAAGATCGGTGAGTTATTTTTCTTTTCATTTTTTTTTACATCACAATATAGTATTCTGCTCCAGGGAGCAGTTTAGTGATATATAGTAGCATAGGACATTTTTGTTTAATAGTTAACATCTCTACTTGTAAACAAAAAACAGTCACAAGAATATCTATAAAGTTTGTATAAAAATGATCTTACTACCTACTGGCATGGAGAAAGCAGCTTTCAGATGAACTTCTTCCTAGTGGGAATACTCAGTTTACAAAAGACACGCTGATTGCTCTGTCCAATTAGCATGCATGTTTTTGATTAGTAAACCCTCTTTATTGTATAATTATTTCTGTATATCCACTACACTTCCTTATACTACATCTCCCAGAATCAATAGCAAATCATCCTTCACAATATGGCTGCTCCTGTAGATATTCATAGCATAGATGACCAGAAACACTTACCTAATAGAAAAAAATCTTGACTGCCTTTCCATTTTATTGGTATCTTGTAAAAACAAATATTTTTACTTTAAACCACTTTACAATTCGCATTTGCCTTTTGAACTATTATTTTTATAATCAATTTATATCAGCTATAACAATAATTTATTAAGCAGGAGTTTGTCTACCTCTTTTATTTTATTTATGGTTTTCCTTTTCATAAACCTGAATCGTATAAAAGATTGAAAATCCTATATATTTATTCTGCTGATTCATCACTTTTAGGATCTCCGTGTAGAATGTCATATTTCCCCCTTTCACTTTGATTGCTTTAAAGATTGCATAATATCTTCCTTTCTATGCAGAGTCAGAATATGTGTTTGTTTTGTTTTCCTTTTGTCAACAGCTGTCTTCATTTTCCCTTCATTCATTGTGAACAATTCTTTCTCATATTCCCTCTGAATATTGTCATCTACCCCAAAGTGTTCTATTGACCCATATCTCAGTCAGTCTTTAACTGTATTAAGCGTACTTATTTTCATGATAGATTTCATAACTTCTCCAAGGACACTCTACATGTAAAATTTAGTTTATCCATACATGTAGCATGAGGTAAGGTAAGATGCATATTTCCCTGTGCAACAATTGGTCTCAATTGGCACCATATTTGGTACAGACTGTGATCTCCCCTCTGTTACTTTTAATTCAACATCTGCTTCTCATCCTCAACTCCAAATCTTGACAATCAGTTTCTGTATGTGCATCATGCTTTTTTTTTGCTTTAGCTTGCTAATAATATCTCTTTGTGAAGCTCTATCATTGTAGAACATCAGGTGTACTTTTTTTCATTTTTAATTAGATTACATTATACAGTGAATGGTCACTTGTCTAGTCAGGATAAAATAGAGGAGTCTTTGTGGGTTGTATTCAAGCAGCTTTATTATGTACAAACACATCAGGATTGAGGTTTAATAACTTTAAGTTGGATAAACTTGTAAACAAACTAGCTATTATGCTCATATGTGCTCAGTCTCTGGCTGCACTCACAAAATGGCACTGAAGCTAGCATGTGCTGGCTATTTATATGCACGTGCCGACTTTGAAATGCTTCTTAAAGGTACAATATACACACACTATTCCACATCCTCCCTCTCTGAGAAATGAGTGAAGCAATGTTGATGACATTACTTGACATGCAATCAATACAAATAATTCTGTCATGCAATTCTACAGAACTAAATACATATAAACAGTTATGTCCTGGTTGCTGTGTATTTCACACCAGGTCTGGAAATACAACCAAATCATGTGACATAGAAATTAGAATCAGGTCTAGCAATTGGGTCTTCCTCTGCTGAATGTTCAACTTTAGGGACATCAGGAACATCATCAGGAATGGAAATATAAGTTAAGACACGTTCTGCAACAGGAACATTGGACTGGTCTGAGATCTAGAGTCTGTACCACAGGAAAAATGCTGCAATAATGATTCTGGTACAGGAAGATGTCTTAAGATTTCTCCTGTACTCCATAGTCTCAGATTCTAGAAAGTAGAATTAAAGCTCGGTACATGTACCTTTTACTTGACCAATTCAGTTGAAACCTTTCACCATTTGTATCCTCACTGTCTCTCCTTCTTTCAGTGGATGAAAAATCTGCTCAATTTATCATAACCGGACTTCTGGAATGAACACGTTCTGAATAGTTGAGCTCTAATTGTCCTGTTGTTCTTAGCTTTAGGCCTCAACAAACTAGAACTAATAGGCAATGTTGCTGTAGTTTGCCTGGATAGAAGTCTCTGAGCAGGTGAGCCAAGTATATCATCACGGTGTATGTTTCTGAGATTAAGTAAATTCAAAATGACATCAGTATTATCATACTTTGACCTTTCAAGTAATTGCTTTGCACTCTGTATTGTATGTTCAGCTAGTCCATTTGACTGTGGATATTCTGGACTACTAGTAATATGTACAAAGTCCCCATTTTTTTGCAAATTTCTGAAACAACTGACTGGTAAATTGGGTACTATTGTCAGAAATAACTGCATGGACTACCGTGAACTGAGAAATGACATTTCAACTTGGTGATAACAGCAGTGGCCATTAGGTTAGGTAGTAAATCAATCTCAAACCAGTTTGAATAAGAGTCTACCAACACCAAATAATGCTGATTGTTCCACTCAAATATATCAGTAGCTACTGTTGGTCATGGTAGTTCAGGAACTTGACTTAGCTGAAGTGGGGTTTTTTTGCAAATGCAGTTTAGTACTATTACATACTAAACAAGATGAAAGTACTTTCAATGTCTTTTATTAGAGAGGGCCAAAATACTAGTTCTTTCACCCTTCTTTTGGTAGATTTGGAACTTGGGTGACCACGATGCAAAATCTGGATATATTGATGTTGTAAGGAAGCAGGAACACCAATGTTAGGACCTTTGAAAATAATGCCATCTTCCATCAACATCTCATCTCTGTAAGGAAAATAAGTTTGCATTTCAGGTGGTACACTAGATGACTTTGATGACCATCCAGAATCAATGTAATGTTTCAGCTTTTTCAAAACTGAATCAGTCTTTGCATGATCTCTCATCTCATCAAATCTCATGGTAGAAAAATTATGCACTTCCATGACATCAAAGTCAAAATTCTCTGCTTGTAGCTGTTCTGTTGTATTTCTGGGTAATCTGAATAAGGTATCAGCCAGATAAAGAAGTTTGTCTTTTGTATAGACCATTTTGAAGTTGTACTTTTGCAATTTGGGCAGCATTCTTTGTAATCTCACTGGAGCTGAATCCATAGGCTTCTTTAGAATAGTAACTAGAGGTTTGTAATCTGTTTCAATCTGAATAGTTCGACCATAAATATAATCATGAAACTTTGAACATGCAAATACTATTGCCAAAAGTTCTTTCTCAATTTGAGCATATTGCATTTCAGTTTGGGTAAGAGTTCTAGTTGCATAAGCTACTGGTCTGTCTTCTTGTAGAATAACTGCGCCAAGACCAAATTTTGAAGCATCACAGGAAAGAGTTACCGGTTTATTGACATCATAGTATCTTAATGTAGGTGGGGTGGTAATTTTCTGCTTAAGGTCTTCAAATGCTCTCTGGTGCTATTCCAACCAAGACCATGTAACATTTCTGCAAGTCAGCTCTCTCAAAGGTGCTGTCAACTCACTGAAGACTGGTATAAACTTGTTTAAATTGGTGACCATACCAAGAAAAATTTGTAGAGTCTGAACATTATCCAGCGCTGGCATCTCAAGAATGGCTGCTTCCTTGGATGGGCCTGGTCTCAAGCCAGTGCTAGTAAATAAATGACCTACATATGTAACTTCTGTTAGTCTGAATTTGCACTTCAGAGGATTGAGCTTTAAGCTCACTTTACATGCTCTGTCTAGAACTTTCTTAAGGTTTCTATCATGCTCTGTGTGATGCCCATGCACTGACCCAGTAATCAAGGACCCTCACTCCTCATCACTAGCACCAGTGAGGGGTGTGCACATTGGGAAGGATAACAAGTACACACACAATAAAGTACAATTTCCCTTAAGAGCACACAGAGATCACAGTCAGTCTGAGGCTGGTGTCTCCCTTTCTCTCCAGATCCCCCATAAGACTCCCCACTGGCACAGCTACAGGGTACAGATCTCAGCCTAGTGGTCAAGCTAAAATCTCCAGCACCCTCTCTGTTCAACCAGTGCTTTGTGTCCCTGTCCAAGTAGCTGACATACACACTGTTTGAGATAAGAGTTGCATATAACACACAGACACTCCTGGGGAAGGCTGGCACAGGTTCTCCAGCTATGCCCCCTCCTGCCAGGCTATAATGAAGTAATCCTGCTACCAACCACTAATATCAGCTACTAATAAGGCCTTTACCAAAGGGTGTCCAAATCTAGCAATTAACTCTGGTCTCAAAACAATAGAAGGAATTCCTTAGTCCAGACATCACGTCCCCGAGTTTGAGATCAAACAGTCATACAATGCTTGACTTATCAGCTTTCTTCCATCAGAGTGCACTGTGGTTACATTTAAGTTCAACATTGAACAGATTTTTCTTTACTTTTGTAAAACAGCCTGTGGATTATATTAATATTTACAAATGACATAGAATTATCTACAAAATTCTATCTAGCTAGGCTGGCAGCCTTTCAGGTTTTTGCCGCTCTGCTTCACCATTGCCTCAACCAATAAATTATCTACTATTATGGACAAGGATAACCTGAAAAAATTTGCTCCATTGCATGTTGGAAGACTTCACTTGCAGAATTTATTGCAAATGGCATCCTGAGGAATTTATAGTTGCCAAATGGGGTACTGAAAGTAGTCAGTAATGAGGATTTGCGATCAAGAATCACTTGCCAAAATGAACTTTTTGCATCTAAGACAGAAAAAAACAGTGGCATTTGGTATTAGGGCTGCAACTTCTTCAACTCTGTGCATTGGATGTTGCAGTCTCTTTAATGCTTTGTTCAAATCTCTTGGGTTAATACATATTTTGATTTCATTTGAGCCTTTTTTGTGGGCTGCTACCATAGACAACATCCATGCAGGTGGTTCTGTAACTGGACAAATTACACCTTACTGCACCATTTTATCCAGCTGAGCTTTGACTTTATCCTGCACAGCTATCAGAACGTTTCTTGCTGGTCTGACCACTGGACTGACCTCTGGGTCTAACTTCATGGAACACAACTGGAAGTTTGCCCAACTTATCATCAAAAACATCAGCATACTATGAGAAAATAGCTTCAGTAAAATTGAAACAAGGATATGTGTTTATATGATAAACTTATTTGGTAAAAGAAAGAAAATTAATTCTCAAACTGTCTCTGAGACCCAATAAGGACTGTACAGGTCTTCGGACTACATGGAATAACAAGTCGTAACAGTTCCTAGCCAAATAACATGAAATCACTACTGAGCTTTTAGTTTTATTTTTTCACCTCCATAAGCGACAAGTTTTGTACAACTAGCCATATTGAGCTGTTCACCAGTTCTCACCTTAGCAAGTGTGTCTGCTGACATAACATTACACTTTGAACCAGTATCTACTTTAAGCTTGGTGGATTTACCATTGATCTGGACAGTACAAAACACATCATTCTTTGCCAGCAAATTAACTAGATCAACCTTTCCACCAATTATTGATACACCATCTACTTAGAAAGTAGAATTGTAGCTCTCTATAAGATCAACTTGCTTTTTTAAGTGACTCTTCTTTATATCTGTGTGGGGTTTACTTGATTTGCAAAACTTTTGAAAATGGTTCCATTTTTTACACTTGTGACGTTGCTGACCAAATGCTAAACATTTTTCTCTTTTAGACTCATGACTGGCACAACAATTGCGACAGTTAACAATAAAGTTGGATTTGGGTTTTGCTGACTCACCCTTGTATTGCACTGCGCATGTCGTTTTCTTAGAACTTGCTGAAAATCTACAGGACTTCCCAGGTAAATCTGTAGGGTTTGTAGCTGCCATGTGTTTAGGCCTGCTTCTGCTAACCAAGTGTTGCATGCTGTCTACATTTGCTCTGGAGCCTGCTAAAAACATGCTCTTATCACTTGCAAGCATATTTGTGAGCCTTTCTGTAACTTCATGGATTTGACAAATCTCAATAGCTTTGCTCAGCATTAAATCACTGTCATGAAGCAAAATCTTTCTCACTGCAGCACACACAAGCCTATCCTTTATCAACTTATCTTTTAAGCCACCAAACCGACACATTTTAGCTTTATTTCTCAGGTCAGTTATATAAGCTGCAAACATTTCCCCAGGTTTTTGATCTCTTGTATAAAACAAATGCAACTGTAATGCATTATTTGTCTGGAGGGTTACACATTCCCTGAATTTGCACTTTAAACACTTGGGGTCTTCCATTGATTCAGCCTGTACAACAATATGACGGTTTTCACCTTCTCCCTCATATACTGCTGATGCATGCACAAATGAACACTTTCTTTCAACGGCCTCTGACCCAGCTAAGTTTAGCAAAATGAATGCCCTGGTGCATGCATCTTTATCAGAATAAGCTGCTTGTATAAAAATATCATACTCTTGCTCAAATATTCTCCAGTTCTCTGCAATATTCTGATCAAACACGAATGGTGATGGTTTTCGAAATCCATCTGTCATATTAACACATACCAGTGAAGGTTTTTCCAAGTATGCACGAACATACACACATATACATAGACATATGCCAGAAATTTATGCCAGTATTTGTAACTATGCTCAATAGCACAACAAGACGTGAATAACTGAGCTTTGCAAAATATGTCTCTCAGGCACAAGAATACTCTTGAAATCACTGTACTGTAAGAAATCACCTCTTATCAGTGTAAGGAACATTTCAAAATAACTGCACTGTGTGAATGAATTGGAAAGAAGAAGCTTAGAGTAAGTAACATTTCGAAGTTATTGCACTTTGCGAATAAATAGTACACAGCACACTGAAACTTTCCCAAAATGGCTGTACTTTGCTAAATAACTCTTTACAATGCAAAAAGCACTCTGTAATGGCGACACTTTGTGAGCAGACACACCCAGCACAAGAACCTTTTCAACATGGCTGTATTTTGACTGCACTTTATGAAATAGTTGCACTTTGCACACAATAAACTCTTTGGAATAAATGCACAGTAATAAGCACACACTGTAAGCACTTTTACACACTTTGATATACTTCGAATAACTCTAGTTATGCCCTGAATACAATGCAAAGTAGGTAGTTATACCAAAACACAGTACTTTGCTAAAAAACATGCAGTTGCCTTGCTTTATTTATGTTTGATGTGCCCTTTTTTGCCCTTTGTTATATTTGTTTTGCTCATTTAATCTTTTTTCATATCCATTATACTTTTCTTGTGCTTGTTTTACTAAACATGCCTGTTTTGCTTTAAACACGCTCATTTTGCAGTTCTCAGGTAATTCTTGAGCTTTTCTGCTAATTGTTTCATCAAATATGTTAATTTTAAACATGTTGTTTAATTGATAAACCTTTTGTTCCCTTCGCTTGTTTAATAATGTGGTTTATGCCGTTGTAATGCTCTGTTTTATCTTTTTTATAAAATAAATTGGTCATGCAAGTCTTCATTACCTTTGGTTCATTTCTGGCCTTTTTCGTGCTCGTTTCTCTTAGTTTACTTTCATTGTTAACTCTGCACCTCATAGCTCTGAAAAGCAGTCTCTCGAATCCCAGTTCTGACACCATGTTGCTCATCTAGTCAGAATAAAATAAACGAGTCTTTGTGGGTTCTTTTCAAGCAGCTTTATTATGTACAAACACATCAGGATTGAGGCTTAATAAATTTAACTTTGATAAACTTATAAATAAATTAGCTATTACTCTCATACATGCTCAGTCTCTGGCTGCTCTCAATGGCACTGAAGCTAGCACATGATGGCTATTTATATGCATGTGCCAAACTTGAAAAACTTCTTAAAGGTACAACATACACACACTATTCTATGGTTCCCTATTAGATGAACAAATGCTTAAAATGTCATGTATGACATGCTTGACAGTTTTTAAGCGGATGTTCATCTAAGGGAAACCTAAGAATGTCGAAATAAGGAGTTTTGAAAAGTTATAGTTGGCCAGCCATCAGGAAGCCAACAGCTGATGTCAGAATGTTCACCTTGTCTAGCCATTCTTACAGTCCTCCACTGTAGTGTGGTCTTGTCATTCACCCTGTGTAATGTTATGACAGTCCTCCACTGTGGTGCGATCTCAGAGTTTGTATATTTAATACAGTCCTCCACTGTAGTGCGGTCTTGTCATTCACCCTGTGTAATGTCATGACAGTCCTCCACTGTGGTGCGATCTCAGAGTTTGTATATTTAATACAGTCCTCCACTGTAGTGCGGTCTTGTCATTCACCCTGTATAATGTTATGACAGTCCTCCACTGTGGTGCGATCTCAGAGTTTGTATATTTAAGTAGGGGGGGTGTGGGGGCACAGCCTCCCATGTTGGGGTGTATGGGGGTGAAGCCCCCCACTTTATTTTGTTTGTTGATTTGTTTTTGTTTGTTGTGTACAGTACATTTTAGCCATCAGCTGTTGGCTTCTTGATGGCTGGCCAACTATAACTTTTCGAAACTCTTTGTTTCAACATTATGGGGTTTTGCTTAGATGAACTTTCTCTTAAAAGCTGTCGAGCATGTCGTACTTGACATTTTGAGTGTTCATTCATCTAATACAGACCCCCATTCTACAGTCCTATTTTCAATAAACTTGTATATTTTCCTTTTTTTTTTAAATCTGACAGTAGTTTACCCTTAACAATCTGCTGCTCAAATCTGATGTTATATGGAGTGTTTTTATTATACTATTATGTCCATTATTTTTAAAATCAAAGGAATGCCATCATTCTTGTTCACCATGTCTATCTTCTCCTTGAAATATCACTGCAATTAAGCAGCATTCATCAGACAGATAGTCTACACCTGACAGTCTCTCTGTTGGTATTTCTTCTGGATCACTGTATACCAACTTTGGGATTCAGAAAGGCAGCATTTGCAGGCAGCCTACCACTGTTTATCTTGTTTGTGTGACAAGGCCTGATGCTTATTATAAATGAATACTAGGAGAAGGAACAGTGAGAGCAAGGGACTTCTATACATATGCCACTCCCAGGTACAGCACGGACTGTGGGAAGACCCCATTGGGTGAAGTTGTAAGCGTAGGGAAATAGAAGCACAAGCAGTGCTCATTCATAGTGCATGTCCCTTAATAAGGCTTTGTCTAATCATATGTGCACAGTGGCAACAACATAAAATAATGTGGAAGCCTAAAAGGCAATGATGTATGTGTGCTGAGCTAGTTTTTGACCAAATAAAGTTGGGAAATGGGAGAACACAAAACGCAAGCAAAAGGTAGAACAAAAGATAAAAAATAAGGCAATGAGCAGTCTAGAGATTTTATGGGTCAGGCACCCATTTTATATCTATATCTTAATCTATGCCAGGTGGCACAGACAAACATAGAAGGCATACAGACAGACAGACAGACAAGATTGTCAGGGGAGGTGTTTACACAATGGGAGGGCAGAATGAGGAAGGAGACATCAGACATATAGAGGAAGACAATGATGATAGGAAGTACAGGACAAAATTCAGGGGCTGGTATAGATGCAAAAGGGATGGGAACACCAGGATGGAAGACAGGATGGCTTTCACAGCTGCAGTGAGTGTAGTCCCTGCTAGCTGTGGTCCAGTGGGAGTTTATTTGCCACCCTGGGCTACCTTGCCATATGGCCCTGACGTGGAAGGTGGAACCAAAGGAGGTTCTGCAACTGACCAATATGGTATTCAGTCTCCTGTGTCCTGTCTATTAGACATTTCCCATTATGTTTCTGGTTGCCAGCAGGTGACAAAGCTGTGATCTTCACTGCCACCAGTACTGGCTGTTACAAGAGCACATCATCAATGCAGGGCTGGGTGCAGTGCCCAATGGAGGTGTTGCAAAAGATGTGCAGGTGACTGCCTCAGCCTGAGGCACCAGTGTTATGGGTGTCAGTGGTTGTGGTGTTGCCACAGATGGTGGGTCAACAGGCCTTGCTGGAGGAATGGGTGTAGGTCCTGATGCTGCCCCACATAAATATAAAATAAATGGAGGGAAACAAAATAAAAAAGAGAAAAATGTATATAACAGAAAGGAAAGCAAGAAAGGAAGAGTGGGGAAGAGAAAAGCTCAGATAAAATGAAAATCTCTAGATAAAACATATCTTTACTCTGATTATGATACATGTACCATAACAGAATGAACAAGAAACACCCATCCCAAAGTAACAATGATGTTATGTATACAACACACGCAATCAAGAAAGATAAGGTATGACGTGTTGCTATTTCTGCAAGTATACTAAATACTGCAGTTAAACACACAATAATGGTGTGTTTGACACATATACATATAAAAAGAAAAAATGGACTTTAGATGTAGTTTTGACTCACAGTGTTATAGGTACTAAAGTAGAAACAGCAAACATGAACCAGGGATGGCTCAACAAACAATCAAGGAAGAATTGAACCCCCAGCTACTATCACACACAAGCTGAAAGGCAGCACAGTTAGCCACTTTTACAGCCCAACTGAAGCTTTCAGTCAACTAATAATAATGTGTGTGTGTGTGTGTGTGTGTGTGTGTGTGTGTGTGTGTGTGTGTGTGTGTGTGTGTGTGTGTGTGTCAGACAGGAAAGCAAACTAAGAGTAAACATGCTGCTGACACCAATGTTTACATGACAGTGTTGTGTGTACATTACGAAGCATGACAACAAACACCTTCATGAATGTGCTAACAGTGGCACAACAGTATAAAGGATGGAGAATCAAACCACGACCATCAACACGCACAGGTCCCAAGTCACAGCCACACTGTGCTGAACCACTTGCACAATAGATCTGAAGAATGCATTTTAGCATACAATAATGTCATCAAACCAGACATATTCAGAAAATAGTTGTGTGAGACATGAACCAGTGAACTGGAAAAATACAGCTCACACATATTTGCCCATCAAATGTTGCATTTTTTGTACTCTAAAGTACAATAAGCATCAAGCCAAAACTAACAATGATCTCAAAATAAGTCTTCCAAGGTGGAAGGAATCTAATCCACTGGCATCATAAGACACACTGAAAACAAGCTACATGTGGAATTCCACAGAAGCATGCATCTATAGAAAGAAATAGCATCAACCACTGCATAGACCTTAGAACAGAGATTGGTCAGCCAGCACAATGTTGAAAGTACAATTGTGTAAAATCTTACCATAACAATAGATGTCCTTCTCTTCACTGTTGCAGTACTTACTACAGAAGGGATGTCCAGCCCTGGACAGCCCCTCAATTGGCCAGTATAAATAAACTTAAAGGAGATCTCGTTTGTCCCATATATCACATTTATGCTCCCTGCACAGAACATAAGGCATAAAAGGGACATATAGATACAACTACCTAGAACTGGATTGCCCCAGAAAAGAGCAGTCATCATAGGACAAAGGAGTCCACGCACATCCAGAAGGAACAAAATGCAGAATAAACAAGAGGGGGTTGGAGGGAGGGAGTGAATACTGTAACAGTGAAGAGAAGGACATCTGCTGTTATGGTAAGATTTTACACAACTCTTCTCTGTCCTTCTATATCACTGTTACAGTATTTGAAACAGAAGAAAGAGAGCAAAAAAGGTCAAGAAAAAATGAATTGGAGATGGAAGGCTGAGAACAACCCTCAACAAACCCACAAAAATGGTTTCAGCAAAACCTGCTCTGGTCCTAAAAACCATATCCAACTTATAATGCTTAGTAAAGGTATGCACGGAAGGCCAAGTAGCAGCTTCAAGGATGGAATTGCTGTCCAACCCTTGAAGAAAGCACCAGAAGAGGCAACGACCCTAGTGGAATGAGTTCTAATAGAAGGAGGCAGAGATTTGCCATGAAAAGAATAACAAAAGGAAATGGCCTTAGATATCTAGCAGATGGTTTGCTTAGAAACAGCCATGCCCAAAGACCTGGAATGAAAAGAAATGAGAAGCTGCTCAGACTTATGAATAGTCCTAGTTTTATTCAAATAGCACCTGAGCTGTCTGTGCAAATCCAAGGTATACAGGACCCTATCAGTAGCAGACTGATGTGAGGAAAAATGAAGGGAGTTGTACTGACTGATTCAAGGACAACTCACTGACTACCTTGGGCATAAAACAAGGATTAGTATGAAGGGACACTCTGTCCCTATGAAAAATAAAAAAGGAGGAATGTCTATAAAGGCCTGGAGCTCAGAAACCCTCTAAGCAAATGTAACAGCCAGCAACAAAACAGTCTTCCAGGTACAATGTTGCAGTAAAACAGAATCTGCAAGCTCAAAAGGAGTCTGAGTCAATTTTTTCCAAAACAAAATCAAAAGGTCCCAAGTAGGAGCAATGGGCTTTCTTGGAAACCTAATATGCAGGACGCTTTTAAGAAATTGCTTGACCTCAAAACGAGAAGTCAAAGAAGGATTCAAGGGCAGACAAACAGAAATGGCTGACGAATGGATCTTCACAGAAGAATAGGCCAAGCCACACTGCAGCAACTTACACAAATAAGAGAGGATCTCAAGGACCCCCACTGAAAAAGGGTCCTGCTTACGACAATAGCACCAGACTGAAAATCTCTTCCATTTGGACATATAAGATTTTCTGGTTGAGGGTTTCCTTGTCTCCTGTAAAACCTGAGAATATCCTCAAAATCCTATCAGCCACAATGTCAGTTGCAGAGTGGACAAGTGAGGATGGATAAGAAACCCCTTGTCTAGTGTGAGGACATCCAACTGGTGAGGTAACTTGTGATGATTGCCCTTGGCCCGATGCATTAAGAGGGGGAACCAGTGCTATCTCAGCCAAAAGGGAGTTACTAGCAAGATTTTTGGGGAGTCCAGCTGAATCTTCTGCAGGAATCTTGGAACTAGAGGAACAGGAGGGAAAGCATAAAGAAACCTCTCCTCCCAAAGAAAGGATAAGACATCTGTCTTCCAGGCCAAATGGCATGGCAGTCTGGAACAGAAGAGAGTAAGCTGCCTGTACAGAGGGGAGGCAAAAAGATCTACCTGTGGATCTGAGGAATACCCCACCAATGGACAATGTCTAGAAACATGTCTCTGTGAAGCATCCATTTGTGAGCTTGTGCTTTGGACCTGCTCAGGGGGTCTGCCATGAAATTGTGCTCTGAAGGAAGATATACTGCCTGAAGAGTTAACTGATAACTGAGATCCACTTCCCAAGCCAAAACAGTCATCCTACAGAGGAAGTAAGTTTGTGTACCTCCCTGCTTGCCTACATACCACATCACTGTAGTGTTGTCTGTGTACACCTTCAAGGGGCCTGGAGAGAACATGTGGTGAAAACCTTAAAGGGACAGAATCAGAGCATTCATCTCTTTGATGTTGATATTGTCTGATTTCTGATTGGGAGATGAAAGACTCTGAATTTTCAGGTTGCCAAGAGATGCCCCCAAACCCATGTCTGAGGCATTGGTGAACAGCTCTTGAGAAGGGACTGGAGGCTGAAAGGGATGGCCTGGGTTGAGAGTGAACTTTAAATACACCACTCAAATTCCTTCTTGATACATGGAAGGAGAAGTACACTGAAAGTCAGAGGGTGGCGATGCTGCAGTCAAACTGACTTGAGGTACCATTGAAGCTTGTGCATATACAATCTGGCAAACAGGCAGCATTGGAATAAAAGAGGCTATGGATCCTAGGGCCCGAAGAAATTCCCTGGCTGGCATGGCAGTCAGAGGAAGAAGATATTGAAAGAACGCTGTAGATGACAATACCTTTGGAGGAGAAAGAGGCCAACATTTGCACCATCTGAATCCTGCATCCCAGATACATATGATTCTGGGAGGGAGTCAGGACAGACTTTTTGGAGGTTGGTAGTAAACCCCAGACTTTAAGGAAGACACAGAGAAACATAAAAACTATGAGTGGTATGGCTGTGGGAAGCACCCAAAAAAAAAGACAATGTTTGTGATGATCCTTATGGGGAATCTGCCTCCCACACCAACATTTTCCCTCTTGGGTGACATGAATTCTAGGTATTGACAAAAATACAAGAGCAAGAAAGTAAAATAAAAATTATTTGGTGTTTCTAAATATTCAGTACAGCACCAAAGTGTTCAAACTAACTGGCAAAAATGGTATTTGAACTGGTGGCAAAAGAAGTTCTAGGTAGTTGCATTTGTACGTCCCTTTTATGCCCTATATTCTATGCAGAGAGCATAAATATAATGTATGGCACAAATAAGATCTCTTTTAAGCTTACTTTTACTGACTGAGTGATGGACTGCCCAGGGCAGGGCATCCCTTCTGTATCGAATACTGCATGAGTGATATAGAAAGACATCATGAGAGTCAGAAACAAGATGGGTTGCAAACTGGCTGAGTGACAGAACCCACAGGGTCAGAGTTGCTGGCGCCATGTCAGACTCAAAGCCTGTCACAAGTGGTGTCCCACAGGGCTCAGTCCTGGGCCCACTCTTGTTTGGCATCTACTTTTCCGAAGTACAAGCAAACACAGGAGGGTTATGGCTGACAAAGTTTGCAGATGACTGCAAACTGGGCGCCATAGTAGAAAACACATCTGATACAGATATCCTTCAGAAGGGTCTCACAGAAATGGATAACTGGTGCCAGAGCCACGGCCTAAAGTTAAATGCCAAAAATGCATAGTCATACCCTTCGGGAAAAACAAGGTTACCCCTAGCTACCAAATAGGTGGCAATCCACTGAGCACAGAAGAAGTTATCAGGGACCTGGGGACCCAGGTTGATAGTAGTCTGTCATTCGACACCCATGTAGCTAAAGTAGTTAGGAAGACCTTCTACATTGCCCACCTTATCATGAAGGATTCTCATCTAGATCAAGGGAGGTCATAGTCTCCCTTTACTCATCACTCATCAGGCCAATGATTGAGTACAATGCCCCATTCGGAATGTATCTGACCCGACACTTGCAGCAGCTGGAGAGGCCACAAAGTTCCTCACCAAAAGGATAAAGGGTCTCAAAATCTGTCCTATGCTGCCCGACTGAAAGAACTCCAGCTCTATTCAGTCGCACCGCTTGCTCAGAGGTGACCTTTGCCTAACATACAAGGCCATGTCAAACCCAGATTTGATGAATATGCTTCACCTCAAAAAATCTAGATCCATCAGAGCCACAAGGGCGGGAGACTTAAACCTTGACACGGCTATTAATAGGACGTGCTGGAGGGATAGATTCATCACCCAAAGACTCCCTATGCTGTGGAACAAAATCCCGGTACATGTGAGGCAGAGTACCTCGCTGGCCTTGTTCAAGAGAAATCTTGACCAATGGATGGGAGATCACAGATATACCCCAGGGATAACCTCAGTGTCACTGCTCGACAGAGGCACAGCAAAATAATGGGTATAGTTCCCCATACTAAAGGGGTGGCGTAAGCCACAAAACGATGGGCTAGGCTTGTAAATGCCCTCGGGCAGATAGCCTAGTATGAACCTATGAACCTAAGAAACAGTGCTGCATTGAACCCTCATTTGCATAATTATCTCACAGAAGCATCTGTATCAGCACAATATAAGTGTGAAGGAAATCCCTGGGCCCTATCTCACTACAAAAGGTGTCATGGAGATACAATTTAGAATCCTGCAACAGTTTTGTATCCCTACCTACTTCCAATAGAACAGCTGCTTTAACTTTAACAAGGTAAGTCTTGGCTTTATCATCTGTGTCAGTTCAAATACTGTGTACTGATAGATGCTTCAGTAATTGACCACATAATGCTGCGACATGGAAAAAAGCATGTTAGAGATGTACACAGTAGGTAGTTGTTGAAGGATTGTGAAGACTAAAGTGAAGCACTTCATCTGCAATTCTACAGATCATTTATGTTATTAATTTAGCCTGGGCTTGTAATTCCTGTGAGCAAAACCAGTTAACTGTTGTACACCTTATACATCTGCCTTATTTACCAAACTGTTTTTAACAAAGCCAGGTTACATTGATGGCATTCAGGGCAGTTGAAACTGTACAGTTGTACTGTGGAGGAGCATCCAATCATTAATGTTATGTGACCAACAGCAGGTTCACTTCCTGGATAGACAAATAAAAATGCCAGACATACAGGCAGCACGGTGTATGTACAAGGAAAAGAACAGTGTTAGAAGGGCATTTGTGGGTCACTCCCAATGATGATGTTCATATCAGATTTTCTATACCCCACAGATTAATGTCTAAATGACAGTTAAAGCAGAAACATACTGATTAGTCTGCAGACAAACCAAGTGAGAAGGCAAGGTTCTAGGATGAAGAGAATGAGGTGCTCATCTAGGGGTTCCAATTCCATGTCCAATGGCTGTTTGTCCTGGATGTTTCCAATTTAGTCTACTATGACCATACCTGGAAGGGTCTGGTAGTGGATATAAATGCTCTTAGTGGCCAGGACCATACATATGCAATAGTCCAACATAGGGCCCACAACGTTATTCATCCTGCTAAACAACAAGCTGCCCACCTGGCATGGGGAGTGAGGTCAATGGGTAGTGTGATGTCAGTTGAGTCTCCACTGACCACGGACAGAGGCTGAGCAGTTTCTAGTGGTACTGACAACTCAAACTGGTCCCACAGTGCGGTGCCAGATGTCACAGTAGAGGTTTATTGGGCATTACAATTATCTACAGAAGATGACGCAGTTATGTACAGCTCTTTTTCTACAGAAGTGCACATAAGTCCTCCAGACCCATTTCTCCTTTACCTAGTTGGCAGTGTTGTTGGTTTGAGTTTTATAGGAATATCAGGGGTTCCACTGCACAACCCTCAGCTCAAGGTATGGCATTTTATTGTGTGGTTTTGTATAGTTACTATTTCTGCTCCTGATTTAGTAGTGTACATCTGGCACCGGCTTTACTTACACATTTTATTATACTTTGCTGTGTTCACAAGTAATTTGATATCTGTCAACACTACTGTGGAAATGCTATTGCATGAGTTCAGAGGATCTTATGGCTCTGAGGATGATGGCAGACATGAGCTGGCACAGTCAAGGGGTATACTGTATGGGATGGACACAAGGAATGGGACCACACTGCATTTCCTACACAGTTCATGGGCACAGCCTCTATGCTTCTGGACACACAGTAGAAATACCACACAGGGAGGACAGGTTACAGGGAAACATTTAGTCAGGGATTTGTTCCACCCCATTCAGAACACATATCAGGATCTGCCAGTAGTGCCACTGGGCTGGGGGGCACAACCAAGGAGGGTAACTACTGTGTTTCATTGGTTATTGCCCTCCCCCTGAAATTGGTGCATCAGTGGGCACAACCCAACATATGTGCAAGGCCATCATGGAGGCAGAGGTGGCAACACTTGATCAGGCTGATACAGGGTATGTGAGATTTCCTTTTGTGAGGGCACTTCCTGCATGTGTGATTATTTTGATAGACTAAATCACCTACTGGAATATGCTTTGTGTTCTTGAGGTTACCTGCCGAGTATGAGATAACATTTATGATGCAACTCCACCAGTATGTCTGTGGATGGCTGTGTTTTACATCTTCCATGAAATGCATTCACACATATACCTCCTCACCCACTCATGCAGATGATGATGACTGTGCTCTGCTCTTTGTACATTGATGCCTGGGTTGCCTATGTCTGATGCACAGTGTGACCAGCCTATGCATGGGCTAGCACAGTCTGGTATTTGAGTTTATACCTCAGTTTTACTGTAGTGTATCTGCTTTAATAAGCTTTCCTAGGGGCTGAAGCTGTGTGCAAATTGTTATTTCTTTGCCAGGGCCACAGCATACTGTGCCCACCTCCTTCTAGGATTGCCATTCCCTGCAGCTGACTCCTGCACTGACTGCTCATCTAACTCTTCCTCCACTGCATGCTGTGTAGTGCTCTTCCTGCAACTGTCCCTTTACTATATTTGCCACGTCAGTACCACTTTGTGTGACTATTTTTGCATGGTTCCAGGGCATCACCTGATGAATCCAAACAGTGAAAGCCTGCATTCAGATGCCCAACACATGATCAATAATTTTCTTTATTTATATTAGTTTATCAGGTTAGTGCACTGATCAGTACTGACAAATGTCAGGCTCAGCCTGGGTGGAATACAAAACATTTCACACAAAAAAAAAGACAGAAATGTAAGCAATAACAGGGAAGTTCAGATTAGGTACTTAGAAAAACTGTAAATGTACATTATTGTAAACAAGCAGTGTGTGATGTACAATACATACATCAGTTTCTAAAGTGAGTCAAACTTCAGCAAAATACACAATGGTAACTCCCCATAATGTTCCTGGTTTGCAAATGGGCATAGTTGTACCACTGGTCTTCATATTGCAGATTTCTGATGGGTCATCAGCCAGGGTTCCAGGGCATAGTCAGTATCACCAATAAAATGGTCCTGGAAGAAATCACCCCTTGCAAAATGTTGGCACACATCATAGGTATGCCATATGTGGTAGTTGTGGAAAGTGCCTGGGTGGCCTGCGCACACACATTGTAGATGATACCCTGTGCACTACAGACCACCTTACAGTTGATGGAGGGATACCCTTTGCATATCTGTACTACTGGTCTGCTTCATTTTGTAGATTTATGATGGGTGTCATCACACAGGGTTCCAGGGCATAGCTGGCATTGCCAATAAAATGGTCCTGGGAGAAACCACCCCTTGCAAAATGGTGGCACAAAGTCACTGGTGTGCCATATGTGGTAGTTGTGGGAACTGGCTGGGTGACCTGCAGACACACATTGTAGATGATACCCTCTTCATTACAGACCACCTCACAGTTGATAGAGGGATACCCTTTGCTGTTCACCATCCCAGTTCCCTAGATGTGGCCTTTACTTCAATGTGGGTGCAGTCAATTCTCCCAGAACCTCAGAATGAGCTACATTGTAAATCTCCTGAATGTCCCCACCCCCTCTTTCCTTTGTGGTATGAGGAAACCACATATGCTCCTAGCATACTGCTGCTTGGCATTCAGGAAATGATGGAGTATTATTGGAGCAGATGCCTAAGATATCCTCACTGTGCCCCAGTAGACTGAAGTTCTCTGCAGCTAATGTACATAAAACCACATATTCACTGATATCCATCGGGATAGGTATTCCTTGGCTCTCACTGGACTGCAGATGACACTGACACATGTTCACTATGTCTTGCAGTTAGTGTAGGTAATGCCACACATACCTTGGCATTCACTGGGATAGGTAGTCCTCAACTCTCCCCAGACTGCCTGGTTCACCTATCACTAATGGTCTGCAATGTTGGTTTCATAGAGTGCATGACAAGTTCAGGATGGCCAGATGTCAAAATGCCCCCAGGGTGAAGACAAGCATCACTGTGACTTGCAGCTGCAATTAAAGCATGTTGAAAATACACATTTACTAATGGGGTGGCAACCCCTAACTTTCTTCACAATTCCAGCATGAACACAAGGAATCCATCATGTTCACTTCCCTGGAGTGCGGAGCTCCACTGCATGCAATTTATACATTTGTGAATCACTCTGCCATCTTGATTTTCTTCATCTGTATACACCAAGGCACTTATTTTAATATTACTTATTACCATGTCATTATATGCATATCCTACTACCACCTCAACTGCTACACATTGACCGCTAGCAGTAGGAGTGTCTTTGAATTGCCCACACCCTGCAAATGGCCACTCATCACACAAATTCACTTCCAACAATGTAGCTACATTTTCTGAATCCCAGACAAAGTTACTCTGGTTGGCTGTCACTGTGTCATCAATCTCATCAGTTAGCCTTTTCATTTCTTCCAGTATTAAACTGTCTAAAAGTCAAGCCTGTAAACTGTTGATCTCTCCCAATCAATGAAAAACCTCATCATCCTACCTTTTCAGATTATGTCATAGATATCTCAGCCGGTTCTAAAACGTCTTTGTTGTTTCTTGCAGTAATTTTTGTGTGTGTAATTATCTGCCACTATGTGAAGGAAGCTACTCTGCTAGTAACCTGGACAAAGTTCACAGAAATACCACCACAGGTTTCCGTTAAAAATGGGCTTTAGGAAAGAGAGATTAGCATAGCTAATAAAAAAGTAGCAGTAAATAAATGAGGACATGATTGGCGCTGGTAATTAATGTGCGTTGATTAACTGCACAAGATCCTTGTTCAGGATATTGTAAGTAGATATTTAAGTGTCCTTAGGATCACAAACTATATTTCTTCTGATGATACACTGCCAGGATTGAAACAAAGTATGGTATAACAATGTGACTGATTACCAGTAATCTAATCATGGATGGTTGAGAGTGATTTCCCAGCAACTATACCTTCTCAAAGAACTATTAGTAAACCATATGTTTTTTTTCTGTGGAATGGTATGTGCCACACACATGACTTGGTAAAATGCCCAAATGTGGATCCCTTTCACAGCCTGGAAATTAGTAGTTTATTGGCCATTTTGGGCTAATTTCTATCTCTTTCATTTCCCTGCTATAAAACCCGCATTTGCAAGGTTTTTGTGCTAGTATACAGCTTAGCAAGCTCCTGTCTGGTGCCCTGCAGAGTTCTACAGCAGCAGAGAGACAAAAGAGAGACTTTGGAGTGATTAAGTATCATTTTTCTGCATTTTCTTGCTGCCTTTAGCTAATTTTGCCTAAACGCCGATTTTCTAGAGTTTCTGTGATTTAAAAAGCTTGCTTCAGCTACATATTGTACTTATTTTACTGCCTGCACTTTAACAAAGTCGTTTTTGTGTTTAAATTACCTGTTTAACTGTTGTAGGCTACACATTCAAGTGTGATAGCCATTTCTGTGCATTTAAAGTGTTTTTTATTGTAACTGCTTTATTTTCTGATAAAAAACAAAAAAATATACTTGTTTTCCCACCTTTCTAAGCTAGTTTAATCCAGTTTTCAGGTTAGTGCTGAATTCAGGGCTGTGTTACAAGTTTCTGTGTTTGCCCATACTTTACTTGGATAGAAAGAAGCTTCTCTGTTCACTGTGAGAGAGGGAGCTTTGAGCAGCCTATCTGTCCCTGAAGGAGTGGTTTCAGCCCAGAAATTAGTAGTTTATTGGCCATTTTGGGCTAATTTCTATCTCTTTGATTTCCCTTCTATAAAACCCGCATTTGCAAGGTTTTTGTGCTAGTATACAGCTCAGCAAGCTCATGCCTGGTGCCCTGTAGAGTTCTACAGCAGCAGAGAGACAAAAGAGAGACTTTGGAGTGATTAAGTATCATTTTTCTGCATTTTCTTGCTGCCTTTAGCTAATTCCACCTAAAACACTGATTTTCTAGAGTTTCTGTGATTTAAAAAGCTTGTTTCAGCTACATATTGTACTTATTTTACTGCCTGCACTTTAACAAAGTCATTTTTGTGTTTAAATTACCTGTTTAACTGTTGTAGGCTACACACTCGTGTGATAGCTATTTCTGTGCATTTAAAGTGTTTTTTTGATTATATCTGCTTTATTTTATGAAAAAAAATAATAGTTTTCCTACCTTTCTAAACTACTTTAGTCCAGTTTTCAGGTTAGAGCTGAATTCAGGGCTGTGTTACAAGTTTCTGTGTTTGCCCATACCTTACTTGGATAGAAGGAAGTTTCTCTGGTCACTCTTAGAGAGGGAGCTTTGAGCAGCCTATCTGTCCCTGGAGGAGTGGTTTCAGCCCAGTAATTAGTAGTTTATTGGCCATTTTGGGCTAATTTTCATCTCTTTCATTTCCCTGCTATAAAACCCGCATTTGTGTGGTTTTGCACACCTGGCAGCACCGGTTAGCTAGGGTATAACTATTCCCGGCTCCACAAAGTCTGCTCTTCAATTTTTCCCTTGGATCTAGACAAACTTTCAACTTAAGCACTAAAATTATTCACCTCTCATCACTTCACTTGCCCAAAACTCATAGCAAGCACTAATAAACCTTTTAGCACTAGACCCACCTATACTGTAGAGAAGGACAAGGCTCTCTATTCGACCTTACCAGCCAATCAGTAAAACAGTTCACTGTACCTATCCAGGCATGTCCAAAGGGCAGTTTTAGGTGTACTCTCCAGTCCAACTGGTGAATCTGGGCATTTTGAGGCAATGTTACAATTGCCTCATGTACACAGACAACCCTCTCCTCCTTCCACCAAACACTAATACATGCGAGAGATGCAATTATACAGCCAAACTGGAGGCTAAGCTCTCTCAACCCAAGACTGGATCAGGCAGTCAAGAGGAGAAGGGAATTACTTGCATCAGACCACCAGTCTCACATAGACCTATGAAATCAGCACTGGCAAAAAACACACATAAATGCACAAAAACATGCTCTGAGGCTCTAAATAAAAATCTGCAAAAGCAACAGAGACCTCCAAAGCAGACATCCAAGCAACCTCCACCCTCCAACACAAACCATGAAACACATACTTCACAAAACCAGTGTGCCACACAATCACAGCTCATAAAGCAAAATAACATACCCAACACACTAGTAATAGGTGACTCTATAGTCAGACACACTGACGTCCCACTCACTAGGCTGAACAAGGAGAAGGTTACTGTTAGTTGCCTGTCGGGTGCCAGGATCTGCCACATAACACAGGCACTCAGGTCACTCCAGAACAAGTACAAATATGACTCTGTCATTGTCCATGTTGGTGTGAATGACCTGAGCTGTACCTCCCTGGACTACATGAAAAGAGACATGGAGGAGCTCTCTGATCACGTAGCCCAGGCTGGTATGACTCTGACCCTGAGTAGCATCCTGCCCTCACCTAGAATGATACCACAGTACAGAGAAAAAAATTATCAATTTCAATAATTGGCTAAGCTTCTGGTGTCATTCAAAGGGGATCCAGTGTCTGTCAGCCTGGGATGACATGCTCGACAAGCCACGCTGCTTTGCTAGAGACAGCTTGCACCTGTAACCCTTAGGCTTTCGAATACTGGCCAAGGCTCTTGCCACTCCCATAGTGCCTTTTTTAGGTAAGGCTCAAAAGACAAACCCACCACCGTAAATAGCACAAGTAACAAAAAACTGAGGGTAATGCTGCTCAATGCCAGAAGTCTAAACCTCAAAATGCACGCACTCGAGGCACTCCTCAGTATGGAGAAAATCGATATATGTGCAGTAACAGAAACCTGGTTTAAGGCTCCAGAGAGCACCCCAGCACTACTAGGCTACAACTCATACC
Source organism: Protopterus annectens (assembly GCF_019279795.1). Lineage (NCBI taxonomy): Eukaryota > Metazoa > Chordata > Ceratodontiformes > Protopteridae > Protopterus > Protopterus annectens. The sequence continues at coordinate 409,626,913 of NC_056746.1, forward strand.
ATACATGCCAGCCACAAAACCCAGACTGAAATACAAAAGGTGGGGGAGTATCAATATTCATCAAGGATGCCCACACCTCCAGGTTAGTGGCACAGCACAATGCTTCAGAGATCATCCACTTGCAACTAACAATGGGCAAAACTGCTATTCAAATTATAGCTTGCTACAGATCACCCACCATGTCCCAGGACCCCCACTTTGCATTCCTGGAAACACTGGGAAACATAAAGGTCTTATTAAACACCCTGATATTGGTGATTTCAATTATCCAACCATTAACTGGGAGAACTACTCAAGTACAAACTCCCTGGCCCACCATTTCCTAGAATTTATAAACTCAAATACCCTGGATCAACTTGTTAACACGCCCACCAGAGGTGACAACATATTGGACCTGGTCATCACCAACATGGGTGACCGGTGTTCCACACCGGAGGTCAACCCCTCACTGGTTAGATCTGACCATAAACTAATCACTCTGGATATCCACATTCTGCCACCACCCCCGGTCAAAGAAACCACCGTGAAAAACATTTCAAAAGCAAACTTCACGTTATTTAAGACCGAGATGGGAAGTTTCAAAGCCCCCATGCTAATGCAATGCAAAATCCTTTACTAATGCACTCCACGGGCACCTACAAGAATGCATGGATCGGACTATCCCAAAGAAAACCAAGACTCACTCCTCCAAGAAAAGGAAACCAGTCTGGTGGACCCCTGCCATAAACAAGCTATACAACAGAAGAAGGAAACTAGTACAGAAAAGAGTAAAATCCCAAGAAGGGAAGACATCCCTGATCAGTATCAGCAAGAAACTACGTTCCCTCATAAAATCATCCAAGGCAATCTTCGAAAGAAAAATTGCCATGGACTCGTAAGATAACCACAAGGCATTCTTTAGCTATGTCAAGAATCTAAGTGGCAATTCTCAGATCTGCTCAAAGTTAGTGCAGAATGGCACAAAATACACTGAACCGACCAATATAGCCAACATCCTGGCAGATAGGTTCAGTGCAAATTTCATCCCCCTCTCACCCCCAAAAGGGCCCATAACTATACCAGAAAAATATAGTGCCCCTGAAATCACAGATACTCAGGTTAAAACAGCCCTTTCCAAAGCCAAAAACACAGCATCAATGCAACCGGACGGTGTCCCAGGCTGCGTCCTACACGAGCTCAAAGATGAACTAACCCCTCACCTAAACACACTGTTTAAACTCAGCCTCTCCACAGGCTACGTGCCCACAGAGTGGCGGACAGCAATGGTTATTCTGCTCTTCAAAGGTGGAGCCACAACGGACCCCAGGAACTATTGCCCTATAAGCCTGACTAGCTTGGTCTGCAAAGCTATGGAGTGCATCATCATGGATCTCATTAACAGAGACATTGGAAACCTCCAAACACTGGACCCAACCCAGTTCAGCTTTCTTAAGGGCAGATCATGCCTCCTAAACCTAGTGGGCTTCTTTGAGACAATTACCAAGGCTATAGATGAGGGAAAGGTGGTCCACACAACCTACCTAGACCTCGCAAAGGCCTTCAACACTATTCCCCACTCAGGTATTATAGACAAGCTCACCAGCCTGAACATAAACCCCTACGTCATGAGATGGGTTGCCAACTTGGTCATGGACAGAACCCACATGGTAAGAGTTGCAGGAGCTAGGTCTGACTCTAAACCTGTTACAAGTGGCATTCCCCAGGGCTCAGTCCTAGGACCCCTCCTGTTCAGCATATACTTCTCAGAGGTATAGGCAAGCACAGGAGGACTATGGCTCACCAAGTTTGCAGATGACTGCAAACTAGGGGCTATAATTGACTCTCCGGCTGACACAGACATCCTCCAAAAGGGTCTCACTGAGACAGATACCTGGTGTCAAAACCATGGTCTCAAGCTAAATGCCAAAAAGTGCATAGCCATTCCCTTTGGAAAAAACAAAGTACCCAAAGACTACCACATAGTTGATAGCCCCCTAAATATGGAATATGTACTAAGGGATCTGGGGACCCAAGTAGATAATAACCTCTCCTTTGATAGTCACATTGCCAAAGTGGTTAGAAAATCCTTCTATGTGGCCCACCTAATCACAAAAGGGTTTGCATCCAGATCGAAAGAGGTCATTGGGCCCCTCTACGCATCACTCATCAGACCCATAATAGAGTACAATGCCCCATTTGGGATGTACCTTACAAGACACCTGCAACAACTGGAAAGACCACAGAAGTTCCTCACCAAGAGGATCACTGGTCTCAAGCAGATGCCCTATGCAGCTCAACTGAAGAAATTCCAGCTGTACTCGGTTGCATACCGCCTACTCAGAGGTGATCTCTGCCTGACATACAAGGCCATGTCCAACCCAGAATTGATGGACATGCTCCACCTAAAGAAAATCCCCTCGAGCCACATGCTCCAGGGATCTAAACCTCACCACAACAATAAATAGGACGTGCTGGAGGGATATATTCCTGTCCCAGAGACTTCCCATGCTCTGGAGCAAGATTCCAATCTACATTAGGCAGAGCTCCTCGCTAACCCTCTTCAAGAGAAACCTTGACGAGTGGATGGGAAACAGAAAGTTTCCCCAGGGATCACTTCAGTGCCTCTGCTGGACAGAGGCACAGGGAACTAATCTAAAGGGGTAGCGAAAGCCTACACATTCTGGCTAGGCTTATAAATGCCTTCGGGCAGATAGCCTAGTACCTACCTATGAACCTATGAAGCATTAAACCTAAAACTATGGGTATTCACTGTTGAAAAAAATAAACTGAGATCCCCAAACAGAGAGAAAATTCTAAATCTTGCTATCATATTAGTAAAGGGATTTTGTGGGGCAGTCTTCATACCCCTGCAGTCCCAATAACATGGGCTGTGTCCACACACCCCTCAGCTACTTATATATTATTGACTGATCACTGCACCACATAGAAGGTGGAATACTCCAATGTGCCACAACCTTGAACTTAGCATATTTTCCTTTATATTCTCACTTGTACAAGTGTTTCCTTTCTTCTCTGGTCCATAATAACAATCATCAGAATTTCAAGAGGCATGCCTAAAAAATGCAAGACCATAATATAAAGGCAAAAGTGTGTATTTACTAGTTATAACCTCAGACTTGAAATTTCACAAAAAAGCAGCAATTTCAGAAAAGCACATTAGAATAAACTGCATTTCCATCCACAATACCTTTTCCCATTTTTGCACATGGAGTTAGGGTGCTTCTTCAAAAGTGACAATCATCTAGAGCCTAGGTTAACACCCTGTCACAGCTGTTCTTCCATATCACACACTGACACTTATGGCCAATTTAGAGTGTCCAATCCACCTACTGCATGTCTTTGGAATTTGTGAGGAAACCCTGCACAAGCACAGACAGGACATGAAGAATCTGCACAGAAAGCATCCCAGACAAGAATCAAACCAGAAATTCTCTTGTTGTGAGGCAACAATGCTATCCACTGTACCACAGTGACGGCCAAAATAAACTGCATTTATGATTCAACAAGTCTGAAATTAAAATATATATACACACGTGTGTGTGTGTGTGTGTGTGTGTGTGTGTGTGTGTGTGTGTGTGTGTGTGTGTGTGTGTGTGTGTGTGTGTGTGTGTGTGTGTGTGTGTGTGGTGTGTGTGTGTGTGTGTGTGTGTGTGTGTGTGTAGATACACACATTTAATATCAAAGTCATATAATGGCAGAGACAGAAAAAATCTACCTTTGAATAATTCATAAGGGATGAGTTCAGTTCTGATTCCATTGTGCTAGTAACTTAAAACACACCAAAAGTAAACTTTTCAACAGATACTGTAACTTGAGTTTTGTTACTGTAAATACAAAAGTTCCATACTTTTTCCAAAAGGTACATCAGCTTTTCATTTTGTCAATTAAAACATTGTAGTTTACAAACTCTGGCCAGGATTTAGAAACAGCCCCAGCCACAAGCAGTATGGAGGCAGAGAAACAGGCCTGTTTGCAAAATTGTTGACACCAGGGATTCACAGCAATATTAGCTGCCATGAGAAAAAACCTATCAGCTAATTTGCATTTTTCTGAATTAGTTGGTGAGTAGAACTAACAAGCCCTTTCTGCTGCCCTTGTGGTACTCACTGCTGGTGTCTGAGGCATTGTGTTAGCACAAACATCCCCTCATTCAGTACCCCCCCGCACACATATGTATATGCAAACACAAGTACACAGGCATGGTAGGACAAGAGTCAGAGTTATGATTGGGGTTACAGTTAGGGTTAGTGTTATGGTTAGTGTTAGGTGTATATGTGCTGTGTAGTGTTAGGGTTAGAGATAGGGCTATGGTTTGGGTTAGAGTTAGGGCTACAGTTCAGGTTATGGTTAATTTTTATAAGTAAGGTGGTTTAAGAGGGCCTAAATGTGTGTGCGATGTGTATGTATAAGGAACAGAGGGATATATGACCTGCTAGGAGGGTGTGTGTGTGAGGTTCTGGGGAACTTCACCCTGAGTCATTCCATAAAAAGCATCAGTGCATTCTCATGCTGCACTGCAAACATGATCTTACCACAACACAAGTTTGTATAAACACAATATGGCAGGCAATTGATAATATGGGGACATTCAATAATAAGATTTAATTAATTACATTTGTCCCAGTAAATAATAAAAAGAGCAGGTTTGCACCAAATCAGAAGAGATAACTGCAGTAAATTCATAATATTGAAAAAGTGCGTAAATATGATCTCAGCTATGAAATAAATGAATGCAACTAATGTATCAAAATCAAGAATGGAAACAACTTTAAAAAACAGTAAAGGGAATTTTAATAAAATCATTTTTGTCTTAAATACAGGTTATGTTTAACTTATTAAGCATTCTTTAAAAACAATATACATACACATTATTACATTAATTTATTATACATTTACATTAAAAATGGTTTGCTTCTTGCAGCAATAATTTGTACCTTTTGTTTACTATATGTTATACACATACATCACAATTGTTTATTCATGTGGCAAAATGACATTATCCAATAACAGACGTACACATTAAAGATGATTGCTACACCACACAGTACTGCATGCTTGTTCGGATATGTAAACTACTGTCAGTGGATAGACATTTTCATGTAATATTCAAGCTTTGCATCAGTAGTGTGAATGAATTAGCTTTCATCCTGTCAAAACAGGACAGGCAGCCTGAGACATTTGCTTTAGCATGATATGCATTTTGAATTTTGTGTTCCTTGATGAGATTTTCTACTTTTGAATAAAACACAGACAGTTGTAGCAATCCTAGTGATGCTGGGAAGACATCTACAGTACTAAAGATCCAAGTTAAAGAGTGGAGTTAAGTCTCTCAGACAACTGGTCAGCACAGTATAGCTCTTTGTGTGGAAAAACAGTTTTCCACATGGGGACAGAAAGTGGCTCAGGGAAACTTGACTGGATTCTGACCTCCAGTGGAGGCTAGGGGTAGGTAATCTTGGACATCTAAGATCAAAGAAGCAGCAGGAGGAAGGCAAGTAGGGTTGGTGGATGCAAGCCCAGAGTAAGGTACTTCCCTCCGCATACTGTGGTTGGAGGAGGTGAGCAGCTATTTACAAAGTCATCACAAAGTGCCACGCACCACTGGCTTCACAATCTGTCCACTGCTACACTGGAAATGCTACACAGGTAAGCTTAAATTACACATGGAAAGGGGACTTACCTGATAAGGAGTCATGCTGGATTAGCAGTGAAAATGAATGAGGCACTCAATCTGCTGGTTACAAAACGGCAGCAAACTTACAGCAAAAATAATACATATTCATATGACTAACACCTCATATTTCCAAAATAATTTGCATTTTCTTATTCTTTTATTACTCTTTGTCAACTTAAAGTTACCCCGAATCACTGATTCTTCAACTGTTCTTTCATGACGTTGAATCTTCCATTTTTTAAGTCACAGTACCTTTGTAAAGATGGACAAGCCAAATAGCTTTGTTTACTAAGAACCAAAGTTGTGGTTTGGATGTACAAGTCAATAATCACCAAATCCAGAATATTGTTTGTTGTTAGATTATACAGAATATATGAATTTATGGTATAGTTTTAACTGCTTTTGCTGAACAAAACATCTTATTTTGACCTTTGTTCTCAGATGCACATTAAGGTGAACTGAACAAAGGCAGGGCTAATGCTGGAGTTAGTTATGGCTTAGGCACTTCAAATGTAGTAACAAGGAACTACAGTGACATAAGCACAGCAATGTAATTGCATGGCAGTATAGCATACAGCTACATTAGAAAATATCATTTGCGAAGGAAGAAAGAATAAAACCAAAAACTGACTTTCAATCAAAACTCCTTAAAGTAGTTTGTGCAGGCCTGGCTCATTGGTAAACTTAAAAACTGTCACCTGCAGTCAACACAGCATACATCTTCACTGAGCTCAGTGTGCTCAAGGAATTATAGTGTTTACAAAATGAGGTTAAAGAGCCCTAGTCACCCTTACCGAATGCACTAGGTTTGGACAGCATTCATAAAGATACTGTGAGTCAAGGTATTATGTTTTTGGTATGCTGTAAAAAAATGAGGTATAATGTCTAAGTCAGTGGTAAATGGACTTAACGGTTTAACATTTCCAATATCACCTGCCAAATGTCGACCTTTTATCAAGTGTTCCAAATAAGTTTCATAAATATACATGTGATGGTAATACTTTATGGAAAATGCTTTCCTATGTATTAAAACTCCTTTATAAAAAAAAAAAAAAAAAAGATGCACTCACATTGCAGATACTCAGGCATGAAGCAGGATTCAGAAACAGCCCAGGCATGAGCAGTAAGGCTGCAACAAAAAGGGCCTGTTAATGTAATTGCAAAAGCCAGTGATTCAGAGACAAGTTAACCAGAATGAGGAAAGACCTCATTACCAGTTAATTTGCATGTCTTTGAATCACAAGGTAATGATTGCAAATACTAGCAAGCACCTTGCTGTGTTACTCACTCTAGGGAGCTTATGCACTGCATTGTCAATGGACCCCCCTCATTTACCATCCCTCAAACATGCACACATTTAAACAAACATGCATGCATGTGTGCATGCGTGCGCGCATGCGCGCACACACGCACACACACACACACACACACACACACACGCATACACACTGAAGAGAGACTGTCTACTATGATAGGCATGGGAACAAACCACAATGCTGCTGTTAACTAGTGAAGATTTAAGAAGTGATAGTTTCTGTAGCTAAAAAGAGTCTGGTCAGCCTTGGAAACAGCTTAGTCATACATGTTATGTAAGCTCACATATAGTTAGGACTGTCAAGTTAACCTGTGCGTGACAAGGCAAGATTACCCCAGGACTGCCCCTTTTACTACTAATAGAGACAGGCATTTCCAAAATGCTTTGTCCCACGCATGGGTCCCCTGAAATTATCTATGCTATGATCCCAGTTATTCACATTAGGGGTAATATATAATTATCTACCATGGGATGGGTGAGGCCAGTCTCTAACCAAACATGATGGGTTAATTTGAGCACAAAAAGGGAAAGTGACTAGGCTTAAAATGGCCCACAAGGGCAGGTAGACTAGTACATACCTATGAACCAATAAGATAGGGAAGTAGTAATACAGTTGTGTAATTCCACAGCTGTATAAGATGTTTTGCATCAATTTGCAGTACACTAAATGGTGCCAAGTGGCTTCAGTGTATAAGTAAGGAATTAACGACTGCAAACCAGCACTGTGGCTTCAGTGAATAAGTAAGGAATTAATGATTGCACAGCCAGAACTGTTGAGAGGATGTTGTCAGAGCAGATGGAATTGAGCAGGGAATGAAGTGACATAATTAAAATGTATAAACAAAAAAATACCATGGCTGATCTTAGTTGATGGTTGCCCCCCCCCCCCCCCCCCCACACACACACACACACCATTTCAGTGCCCCAGTTTGGGGCTCATGGGAGAGCTGTAACCTATCATGGCAAATAAGGGGCAAAATATCAAGATCACTTCTGAATGGGATGCCAAAACATCACAAGTTACATGAACATCCACTGCATCTGTAGGTAAAGACAATGTGAACATCACAAGTCTACACACAAACTGCACCTGTAGGTAAAGGCAATGTGAACATCACAAGCCTACACACAAACTGCACCTGTAGGTAAAGGCAATGTGAACATCACAAGCCTACACACAAACTGCACCTGTAGGTAAAGGCAATGTGAACATCACAAGTCTACACACAAACTGCACCTGTAGGTAAAGGCAATGTGAACATCACAAGTCTACACACAAACTGCTCCTGTAGGTAAAGGCAATGTGAACATCACAAGTCTACACACAAACTGCACCTGTAGGTACAAGTCTACACACAAACTGCACCTGTAGGTAAAGACAATGTGAACATCACAAGCCTACACACAAACTGCACCTGTAGGTAAAGACAATGTGAACATCACAAGCCTACACACAAACTGCACCTGTAGGTAAAGGCAATGTGAACATCACAAGTCTACACACAAACTGCACCTGTAGGTAAAGGCAATGTGAACATCACAAGTCTACACACAAACTGCACCTGTAGGTAAAGGCAATGTGAACATCACAAGTCTACACACAAACTGCACCTGTAGGTAAAGACAATGTGAACATCACAAGCCTACACACAAACTGCACCTGTAGGTAAAGGCAATGTGAACATCACAAGCCTACACACAAACTGCACCTGTAGGTAAAGGCAATCTGAACACCATCACTTTTCATACCTGTATGTCCATTTGAACATCACTAATTCTCCTACTTGTATATTTTTGGAATGTGGTAAGAAACTGCAGCTCTTGGTAACCAAACAATGAGGGCAAAGGAAAGACATCCAAATACACTATCAGAGTCAAACCAGGTAATCAAACACCCTGAGGCAGGTTCACTAACTGATACACCACTGTGCTGCTTAAGAGATTACCCAAAAATAAAAGTCTATTGTGTGCCCTTCGTTTTGCAGACGTAATTTCCCACTACTGGAATTTAGCTCCTGACAGCAAACATGTACAAGATACACACCTTTACATGAAATTAAAAACTACACTATTATGAGCGCTGACATTGCTACAAATCAACAGAAGGGCAATTATCCTAAGCACAGTGGCCCCATTTGGTGACAGTCAAATTTGGTCAATGGCCACTACATGACTGACCAGTGATAACTCCTGTATATCTAATGCTATTCAATAAACATAACATTCAGTTAATGGGTTCATCTCTCTCTCTCTCACCCTATATCATACTCTGAAGCACAATCTTGGACCATGTAAGCATTACTACTGTTTTTTTTTT